>NC_141139.1:75633479-75933479 GCF_053477565.2 Lygodium microphyllum
TTTCCTCTCCCTCCCTCACCCTCACCCTCTCTTTTTCTCTTTCCCTATTATGTTTAATGTTTTTTCCCTCTCTCTCTCATTCCTTCTTTCCTTTTCTCTCTTCCTCTCCCTCTCTCATTTCCTCTCCCTCTCTCAATATACATGATTTTTAACAAAAACAAGTAAAAGAAAAAGAGAAAATACAAAAATAAAACAAGAAGGAACAATGCACTCACCGTAAAGGCTCGAGGATGGATTCGACGGCTCCTCTTCGCGACGGTGGCTCCTCTTTGCCCTCTGTACACTTCCTCCTTTTCTTCACGAATTGCGGCGACGGTGCTGAGAAGCTTTCCTTCTCTCTCTTTCTCTCTTTCACTCCCTCTCCCACTCAAATGCAAGATGGAGTTCACTCTCCCTTTCGCTCTCTCTTTCATGTACTCGCGCAAAATAATGCACTCGAATTTTGGCCTACGTTTTTTTCGTCTGAGCACCGGCGCTATTAGCGTCGCAAATAGCGACACAAATAGCAACACAAATAGCGACGTCACTATTTTGCGTCGGAAAGCGCCGTCACTATGCCTCTATATCCTTGTAGTGCAAGAAGCTTAGTCCTAGATATTATGGGCCATACAAAATGATACAATGCCGAAACACATTCATACAAGTTAGCCCTACCTCCTCATTTAAAGGTCCACAATATATTCCACATAAGCTTGTTAAAATCTAATGTTCCAATCCTAAGCATATTCTTGAAATGATAAGTAAAGTTGTACTACCATCCCAATGGATACTTGAAGTCCAAACTGAGAGAATTCTAGAAATTAGAAAAAAACATTTGAGAAATCATACCTTATGAGAATACCTAATCTAATGAAAGGACTTTCCAAAAGATGCAACCTAGATTGAGGAATCCATTCTCTAAAGAAAACACATCGAGTTTCTCTCGAGATAAGGATATCTCAATTTTTCTAAGGGGAAGAGAAGATAACATACTCATTTTCTTAAGTTAAGTATTCCAAAATCGATTTATTTTCACATTTTATCCTTGTTTGAGGGTCTTTGCACCTTGTGGTTACTCAAATTTTATTTAATTAGCCTAATAAAAAATTTTAAATAAAAAAAGTTATTTAATTTTTAAAACTTAGTATATTTTTTAAATTTTAATAACTCATTATCAAAATTGTAAACTATTTTTATTAAACTATTAATTTATTTAAATTATAATTACTTTTTTACTATTATTTATTATATTATAATTTCTTATTAATTTTTTCAAATAAGGTTACAAATTTTTATACTTGCAAGTTTAGTTAATATATCATGGATATTATCTTAAATTTTAAACTTCTAATTAAATTTTTGAAAATTGTTACTTAAAAAATGAATCGTTAATTTTATATATAAAAAATATTGTTCTATAGTGGCATGTTGTGTGCTTTTTATTAATTCACTCCTTGTCCTCTTGGACAACTTTTGGCTTGGAGACTTGGATGGTTCCACTCAGATGACCAAGTTGGTCCACTTGGATACCTAAATGTTTCCTCAAATAACTCTCACTTGGATGGCCTCGGATGGCTGAATTGTCCATTCAAATGCACCCTCTTGGACTCAAATGAGCACCCCTATTTGATTCAAACCTTGCCACTTGGACAGTCCAAATCGACCACTTGAATGGCCAAGTCTAGGACTCAAATAGACAAAAATCTACAACTCAGACATCCAAATTTGCAAACAACTTGAACCAAAACACATTTTTATGGACCATCCAGATCCCCATACCAAAGACTATGAGCTAATTACCGAGTGACCCTAGCTAGATCCTAGACCTGCAACTGTGACCATCGAGTTGACCAACACTATAATTTACCCTGAAAATCCCAAGAATTGACCAAATCAGCCAATCACTTGTAGCTTACTTTCCAATAGAGACACTATTTGATTCCTTGGTGGACCACCCATCAGGATTCCATAGAGGATCAAAATTGACTACCGAGTGCGATCGCCAACTCGCATAAAAGAGTTGCAATTGTATGGAATTGACTACAATGTGTGTGTGTAAATGATTTCATTGAAGGTTGCACATTGCATTGTAGACACTTAGGTGCATTAGAAAAGTTAAAAGCTTGATTGTGCACAACTTACCTTGGATTGTACCATCCAAGTGTGTGAGTAAGCATAAACTTGCAAAGTGATTTAATTAACAAGGAACACACTAAAGGGGAATTAAGCTAAGAAATGAACCCACTAGTAGGACTTGCAAAACCCATGGGACCACGGAAACAAACCAATAAACCCAACATTGAGAAGTGAACAGCCTCAAACAACTTGACAACTACGTGAAGAAAGGAACGAACCACAATTAGAGATGTGTCCTTAGCCAACCTAATCACCCTCATTGATGCCTTATTAGTTCAAGAGACTGCCAACATGGCAAGTGCTAGTACAAACACAAACAACCAAGACCTTGACCTAGGAGATTTTCCAATTGACATACAACAACTCATATCATGATATGATTATCAAAAAAAAATAGCACGCCACAGGAGATGCACAAATGAAATCATAGCTAATCTCAAGGAAGAGAGGAGGCTAGGAAGAGTTTCCCTACAATGAATATCCAACTACGACTAGGAGCAACATGCTCAGAGGCTAGCAACAAATGTTGCAAGCACACCACAATTTGCATTTCTAAGAATTGAGGTTTGGAGACACCTTGATATCTTTCTAAATCTCCTCAAGCAACAAACGATAACCTACACACATCCAAAAGAGTTCAAGTGTTCGATTACAAATCTTGTTCAAGCAATAAAGGAGGCATGGGGAGAAAAAGGATATCACATTTTCTTTGGTAAGAGAGAATATTTAATCCAAGTTTTCTTTGATAAATTTTCCAATGGTGTAAAATGATTGTTACTCTATTGTATTTACAGCATATCCTTCATATCCATGGGCCTTACTCTATGGAGGAGCAAGGCCCCCTAGCAACTTATAGCAACCAAGGCATGGAAACATCTCACTATAAAGCACATACAAGTTTTCTTCGAAGCACAAGACATGAAGGAGGAGTTACGAAAAGCAATGCTCTTGAGGAGCTATTCATCAATTGGTTTTTCTAACGACAATTTCAAAGATTGAATACTAAAGTTGACAATGAAACTTGAGAATTCATAGTATTTTTCAAGATAGAAAAGTACAAAGCTAGTTCTCAAGAGCCTTTACATCTATCTCCTCCTTAGGGATCTTTCCTCTATAACGTAGAAAATTTCTTCTCTTATAACCAACTATTGATTTTATATCAATTCGATTTGTTGCCAAAGCATAAGATGAGAGGGCCAAAAAGTATCCCGCTCTAGAATCAAAGAAACCATGACCATAACCAAAAATCCTAATTGTTGTTATCTTCTCCAAAAACATCACCTTGTCCCAATCAAGGTTGAAAATATCCTTTGCATTTCCATAGTAAGATAACTCCATAACATTCTAAAGAAAAAATTCTAAGAGCCTTTCGAAAGGAGAAACCTCTATGATCTGAGATAGTCCATGAACTCTGAATGGTGACTTACATTTGACTGGAGACTTCTTAGGCATTCCCACACTTGCTGCTGAGCAAGGAGAAGAAACAATGGAAATTTTAGGAGAAAGGCCAGACAAACAAAACCCCTTAACCCTTAAGACAATCTTCTTCTTTTCCTTTTTGGAGTGACCACATCTTAGGCGCCTATAAAATCTTTTGGTTCAAACAAAGGATGCACAATATAGCATGAATAGACAAAGCTGACCACATGGAGAATGCTTGCTCACTTCGTATCATTAAATACCAATACATCATGAAAACAAACTCGATCGCCTGACCAATAACATTGCATCGTATCATGATTCCCACAACAACTAAAATGAAATAGCATCCAAAATAGAATAAGGAACTTGGAAATAGCTTAAGAGGACTAAAACAATTCGAGTGCAAAATTTGGTAAAAAAGTAAAAATATGCCTTATAACATGTATTTATAAACAACAGGAAGGATTTGTCGCATGGACAGCCATATGGATGCCCGTAGCAAACCCTAGCTAGTAATACACTGCCACATGTCATGTGCCACACAAGTATATAAGACCGATCCTAGCTTACATGGCTCATTTTAGGCATCCACCATACAACACGAACAACAACCCCTCATAGATTGCCTCTCTTGCCTATCGCACCGTATCTGCCTTACTTTTGCACACGCTTGTTTTCTAGTAAATGATAAGAGTGAGGAGACCTCTTACAGTGCTAATGGTTTTCCTCCTTTGTGCCATATTGGCTCCTTAGGATACAAATTGAGTGCACATCTCATAAAGCTTATACATTTCAGAGATCATGCCATATCATCTTTCCATGATACCAAGCAAGAGAAACTAATATAAAGGTAAGAATAGCATGTATCGCATCGTATTAGCATTTTAATCCTCACGTCTTTCTTGCATTTTCTTTTTCGCGTTTACATCCTCAATACGACATGAATAGGTCCTAAACCACATCACACTACCATCGAGTTTGGCACCATATCTATAGTCCACAATATGGTGGCAAGAATAGGTCTTTTGCAAGATCATGGTCCTCTCCTCTCATGCCGTATCTATAGTCCATGATATGATGCAAATAGATCTTTTGTAAGATCTCGATTCCCTCCTCTCATGTTGTATCTACAGTCCACGATACAAAACAAATAGGTCTTTTGTAGGATCACGACTCCCTCTTCTCATGTTGTATATATGTTGCTCCATGATATAGTGCGACTAGGAGCTTTATGAGATTAGGGTTCCATCCTTTCATGTCGTATCTACAGATCCACGATACGGCCCGAATAGACCCTTCACGAGATCGCACTTCCCTCCTCTCACACCATATCTTACCTTGTGTGCTTCACACTTTTTGATTAGTCTTCCTATCATTTTCTAGTAGATTATGGCAAGGACAAAGCAAAGAGCAAGGAAGGTCTATACAGATAGTAGGGTAGTGAGGAAGAGGCAAGGCCATTTGTGGTTCCACAAGCTTTTCCTCCTGAGATCCCTCCTACCCCTAGTTTTCCAAAGCAAAGTGATGCCAATCTTTGTTCATGATGGCAAAGGTGGAAGAGTTAAGGGCATCCCTGCACCATGGTTCAAGGGCTCCAAACAATATAAGGATAAGGATAATTGGCAAATGTTTTGGTTTTGTCCCTCAAGTGTGCTTCACTCAGCTAGGATTGATAGGCAAATTTAGAGCTTTAGTGGAGCAACACCATTATTATGGAGGGTAGCCAAGGAGACATGTTTAACTATAGATGAGAAATCTAAATTGGTTTTGTAGATTTTCTTTTAGAGGGTATCAAGCATAGGGTGCCAATTGTGCAAACAACTCCTAGCAATGTGCATCCCTCGAGTAGACGAGATGGTCATGTTGTTAGATGGAGAGAGAAATTAAGCAAGTCTACTAATGAGTACATTGACTATGCTCATCTATTGCAAGGGAAAATTATATGTGAAATTACAATTATCCTCAATAAGTCCCACACTTTTTTGGTTTCAACAATGGAATCAAAGAAGATAGGGATTGCCTTTTTGTGAACCTATGTGAGTTTCCAAAATTTTCATGCACTATTTTCCTCTGCCAAAAACAAGAATGATCCATACATGCCTTGTGTTCATCTATATTTTGTGTTCATCAGGATTATTGACTGGAGCCCTTAATTCACAAATTTATGCATTAAGCAACTTTGACAAAGTTGGAGATCACCCAAGCTCTATCGAGGTGTCAAAATGTTCCTTCTATGGGTAGTGTGTAAATATAGGCAATGGTCTATATTTCAAAGTGAAATTTGAGTTTGGTGGTAAGCATGCAATGTATTCCACATTTTGGTCTAGTTGGGCTTGCTGATGGATTTTGAAGGGAAACCATCTTGAAATCATACACTTTGCTGGAACTAGCCAAGAGAACTCTCTGATTGATAAAGTTCTCACTGAGGAGGAGCTACATGTTGCTAGTAGACTCAGACAAGGCACCATGCTACTCGAAGTTGCAAAATATCTATTGTTTTACTGAGTAGGCCACCACGATTGCTAGATATGTATGCCACACTCCAGTACAATCCTAAGTTCTACAATTTGTTTTTATCCTCACGAAGTGACATGGATTCGTAAATGTGTACATAAATAAAAAATGTGTTTTGTGTTTGTGTATAAATAATACCAAAAGAAGCAAAGTCAACACACACACAAGTAATGATAATCAAGTGCAGGTGATATGCATCAAAGTCAACACTATGAGATTCAGATATAAGTGATGTATTTTTTAGCTACAATTGTTCATTATGGTTGAAGCATATGACTTGCATGTACTCTCACGAGTTGCCAAGTGAATGCAGGACAACAAAGGTCTCTGTACAAAAGCATTCAATGTCCAAGTCACCACAAGACCACCAACCCCACAAAGAACCATTATGGAGAAAGCGACAGAAATACCAAGAACAAAGAGCCATGATGGAAGCCCCGATGATGGAAGAGAAAATCACCCTTGAGACAGCACACATTGCATTTGAGCATGGCCCAAAGCTTAGTCATTGGCTACTCTTTCTTTCTTGGCCAAACTCTACATCTGGGTAGGAGCCATACTCTCAACAATGACAATCATTTCTTCATCAATCAAGATTCAATTTGCCAGATGCTATATCCCTTGTCTATGCACAGCTCACTCTAGTTACTATCTCAATTAGTCTGATGTCTCACATGTTACAAAGAGGTTTGCAAAATCTCAAGTGTATCTCTTCATCTCAACAATTGTTCCTCTAACATTGAGGCTAGTAACACAATCATCTTTGTAATATCCATTTTTCACAATCTTTGGATCTCAACATTTCCCAGGTCCAAATAAAAGGCTAATAGCCTCAATGTATTGCATTGATTGTATTCATTTTATCTTTAAAAAAAAAGAAAAATAAAAAAAGGCACCCACAATCACAACGCAACACCTAGGGGTCCTCAAATTAGGTACATCCAGTGACCTTGATCGGCTAGCTCCGTTCCTAGTCCCCTAGCCCTTTATACATTTCCCACAATTGTTCAAGGCGTACCAAGGGCAAGACATACCTAGGGAGCTCATCTTGACATGTCACCCTAAACCATTTGCAAAATTCCTTTTCGTACTCCATCTCAATGCCATTGCAATCAAAAGTGGTAAACAAGGCACAAAAGACCATGGAAAGTACACCGCACTCTTCAAACAATACAAGTAGCCACCAGCTACCAAAAGCTAAGGCGGATAGAGGCACAGGTTGAGGCCATGCCAATAGGGAAGAGGAGGAGAAGGATTGGAGAAATGGACCAAAAAGGGGATGACCGCCCAAAGGGAATTAGGGTTAGGGTTTTGTATAAAAGGCAATAAGTGAGTGAAGAATCTCATTCTTGTGTGTGGCGAAAAGTAGCTCTCCTCCTCCTCCTCCTCCTCCTCCTCTTCTTCTTCTTCTTGCTTGCTTAAGCTTGTGATTGATAGAGGGAGTGTGAGAGTGTGTGAGGGTGAGGGACCATGGTGGAGAAGCTCTCCATCCTTCTGCTCTCTTCTTCTCTCCTCTTCTCTTCTCTTCTCTTGCTCGTGGCAATGGAGCTTGGAGCATAGAGCTTGAGGATCGATTGAGGATCGAGCTCGCTTGAAGCTTGCACTTGGATCGTGGAGCTATCGGAGTGCTCGGGATAAGAGGAAACTTGATCAGGTATGGAGGTAAGCTCACTACACTTGTAAAGAGAGATAGTGTGTCGACTATGTGAGAGGTATCCATTAGTGCTCGGCTTGAAAAGCTTGAAAGAATAAGCAGTCCTTGGGTCTTGGAGGTTGACAATTAGGCTAAAGTTGGATAGAAAAACAAGGTGTAGAGAGTTTCATGGCAAGTGTTATCATAGGAAATGGGTGGTTATACCTCTCTCTCTCACTGAATCAAAAGTAGGGCATTCTCTCCTACTTGATTATCCCTATGAAATGCCCTACCCATCTTTATATATTAGTTAGAGGAGGAGGGGGTATGCTTTTAGTGTTTTAGCTAACATTATTGATGATATCACGGGATACGATTTCAAGACATAGAGGAAGAAAAGCACGACAATTTGTGACATCTTTTATAAAAGATTAGCCAACCTTTATGAAAAAGAAAGCTTATAATTTTCTTGAAATAAAAAAAACAATATAATGTTGTCCAATCATGATTGATTCTGTAGTGGACAAACACCACACTACATTGCATTGGTGGCCTCTTTTGGCTCATAACTAAGATAGCGACCAACGAATAGACCTTGGCATACTTGGCAACAAATTTACAAGGGCTTCTTTGATATTGTTTTGGTTGTGTTCAAGGTGAAAAAAAAAATTGTAGAAAAATTTGCTTGAGAGGTCACCCATCCTAGTAATTTTGTCACCCAAGCATGCTTAACACCCAAGTGACTATCCATCAAGCTAGCCCTTATGTTATAAGATCCAAGATACATGCTCGACTTTCTTATATACTTAAAAGATATATGATGAATATTATGCTAGCGCAGAGAGAGAACATATGAGAGAAAAGAAAGATGTATAGAGAGATAGAGAGAGAGAGAAAGAGAGATAGAGAGATTGACAACACACTAGGGACTGGAAGATGGGCCAATCCCCCCCCTTTTGGAGTTATATTACTAACAAGGAGCAAGCTCCTCCATTACACATAAACCAGTTCTTAGCTTGTAGATCTTGGAAACAATATCACAGTTCCTTGCACAGTATACAACTGGCTAACACTTGCATAACTTGGAAGTTGGCACCTTCTGATCCTTCTTGAGTCTCTCCTTCTCTCCTACACAATATGTGTAGGGCTCTCCTCTTGGAGCTTGATTTCAGTAGAGCTTCCGTAGCACTTGCACCTTCTCTCCTACATAATATGTGTAGGGATCTTCTCTTGGAGCTTGATTTCAGTAGAGCTTCCGCAACACTTGCACATTCTCTTCTCCTCTTGGAACTTGATTTCAGCAAAGCTTCCACGACACTTGCTCCTTCTCTTCTCCTCTTGGATACATGCAAAGTGATGCTTCCTTCACCTCTCCCACACCCAAGGAGAGCCAGCTCTTTTATAGACTTCAAGAGCTTCTCTTCTTGGAGAGAAACTTGAGTGCCAAGATTGAAAAGGTTGATCTTCATGCAAGATGTGGTTGTTCAAGGACCTACTCTACAGCACCAATTTCAAAATATCTCTCTGTGCATTGCTCGGATGAAAAAACGTCCAAAACAAAAGTTGTAGATCTTATCATTTTCGATAACCCTATCGAGTCATTTTTAGAGATTGGATTTCTATTGTAACATATTTTAAAAATGGATTCACCATGTCTATTTTAAGAAAAGCGGCTTTTTAAACTCTACTCTTAATTTATAGTCCATGCAACCACCTTGAGCCATAGATAAGGAGAGATCATTAGATTGCCTTGGGCCTCAACCTTAAGATTGACTTCCCATAAAAGCTTGTGTCATCTTAGACCTTAGAAAGAGAAAATCACTTCTCTTCTCACTTCCAGAGGATCATGTCTCTTGTCTTTCTTAATGAGAGAATTACCTCTCTCATTTTTCTTAGTGAAAGAATTACTTCTCTTCTTAATTCATTAAGAGAGAAAAGACTTTAAACTTTGACTTGTAAGGGAGAGGATGACCCCAAATGAATGCAATGCTCATTACACACAAATAAGCATAGCCAAGCGTCCCCGGATGCACACATAATTACATATACATAGTGCTAATGCACTTCCTCTTCTTAGAACTCAATCCATCTTCATTTATGTGTAACTCCTTGGTTCTTATGTACACTCTTACACTTGGCAGACACTTCTTTCCCCCATCATAACTTGTACTGCCTATACCAGTTATCCCCTTCACAGTGCTCTAATCACCCCATTAAGTGATGCACTAGGAATACTGGTCTCTAAATGGTCTTATGACCATGCTAGATCACCATCAACACTTAAAGAAAAGTGAGTCATTAGTTTATTGATATAAATTTACTAAATAGAGAATAGAAAAGTGAGTCGTTAGTTTATTGATATAAATTTACTAAATAGAGAATCTGTAATAACCAATCAATTTAGTGACATCCCTCTAGCTTCTAAACAATTTACCTCAACTGTAGAGGAGATACAGTCCTTAAGAAGATCTGGAAAGTATTGTAGTTCTCTCTCAATCATAAACTGAGCGTCCAATGGGGGATAATTCTTAAACTTAACTAGATACTTCTGTAATACCTTACCTAATCTTAGAGTATTTTCTTGATGGTGTAAAATTCTTTCAGGCCACAATCTTCTATGTCAAGTAAATATTCCTTGATTGGTTCCATTGGAGGTTCTCCAATATAGGGACGTAGCAAACTTATATGGAAAGCATTATGAATGTTCCAATGACTTGGTAGATCCAAACAAAAAGCCACATTGTTTATCTTATTTGTGATCTTGAAAGGGCCATAATAGAGATTAGAAAGCTTAATCACTTTACCCTTTTGACATTTTTGCTTCTTTAAGCGAGCCTTCTCAAACTTAAGAAGAACATGTTGTCCCAATTTGAGATCTAACTTACAGATATGCTTATCAGCTTCGTGTTTATGCTTCTCTTGTGTCCTTTGATAGTAGCTTTTACTTGAGTAAAAGCTGTATCAATGTCTCTAACAAACTCATCTGTTCCAAAGATCTTATCCTTCATAAGAAGAATGGGTGGTAAATGGTGGTTACCATAGATGATCTCAAAGGGTGCCTTACCAGTACTAGAGTGCACCATGTTATTGTATGCAAACTCTACTAAAGGCAAATACTTTTCCCATTCTCTTTGATTATCAAAGACATAGGATTTCAAAAGGTCCAAAACAGTAGAATTAGCACTTTCACTCTACCCATCAGTTTGAGGATGATAAGAGGATGAAAACTTTAACTGAGTCCCAAGGTTCTCAAAGAGAGATTGCCAAAATAGGCTAGTTACATAGGGATCTCGATCACTTATAATGGACTTAGGCATGCTATGATGCTTGAAAATATGAGCAATGAATAGCTTAGCCATATGATCGGCTTTGATTGTCTTTCGCACAGGTATAAAGTGAGCTTGCTTACTGAATCTATCAATGATAGTCCAGATTGCTTTGTTGCCTGCTTGTGTGCGAGGAAACTCCATGATAAAGTCCATGGCTGTACTTTCCCAAGGCTCATTGGGAATAGGTAATGGCTTCAATAGACTAGGTATTTTATACCTGTCATACTTTACTTTTTGGCATATCCTGCACTTTTGGACATATCTTTCAATGTCAGTTCTAAGAGTGGGCCAAAAGAAATATTTTTCCAATGCTTAAGTAGTGGGTAGAATACCCCTATGTCCAGGATATGGAGATGCATGTACTTCATCCATTACCTTGTGTCGCAATGGTAATGCTACACAAATTGCTTGATGATGATACAAATAATCATCTCAAATCGAGTAAGGTGTAATTGACTGAAGCTGACCCCATATGGTTGAGAAGTTGGAATCAGTTGCATACATCTTGGGTAAATCCATGAACTCGTTATGGTAAATAGTTATGATTCACTCAAGGTCGCCATGATAGAGCATCTGCTACCACATTCTTAGTTTCAAATGTGTGAAGGATTTTTCCAATGCATCTGTTTATCTGAGAGCTTATTCTGAGTGAGGAAGTATCTTAGACTTTGATGATCTATTTTAATAACAAAGTCTGCACCAAGTAAATAGTGTTTCCATACTTGGAGAGCATGCACCATCTCCATAAGCTCTTTCTCATACACTGGAGCATGTAGCTCATGGTCCTTGAGGCGTCGGCTCTCAAATGCTACTGCATGATGCTCTTGGTTAAGCAAAGCTCCAATGCAATCCCAGAAGTATCACAATGAACTTCAAAAGGTTTTTGAAGATTCGCAACTATGAGAACTGGTGCTTGACAAGAAACTTAATTCTTTCAAAGGCTTGTACTTGCCTTGATCCCCAATGAAAAGGCATTCTCTTCTTAGTAAGGTCATGTAGAGGAGATGCAACATACATAAAACGTCATATGAACCTCTTGCAGTATGAACATAGGCCCAAGAAACTTCTAACTTCATGTATAGAAATAGGTGTAGGCCATTCAGCAATGGATCGAATCTTCTCAGGATCCATTCCCACAAATTGTGAGAAACAATATGGCCCAAATAATGAATTTCTGAAATGAAAATTTCACTCTTCTTAGCATTGACATGTAGTCTATACTTGTGAAGCTCTTGAAAAACAATAGATAGATGTTTTCTATACTCTTCTTCAGACCCTGACAATATTAGAATGTCTATAATATTTCCACACAATTAAAAGTTAGTTGGTTAGTTCGAAAGTTAGTTAGTTAATTAATAAGTTAATAAGGTTACTAACTAAAGACTAACTAAGGTAAAAACTAACCAACATTAATAACTAATAATTTTTATTTCATTAAAAATATCTTATTTAAAAAATAGAGATTCGTAGATCCGATATTTTTCTTGGATTAACAAGGACCATAGTCACCCTTCACAGAAGTTACAATGTGAATGAGAGGTAGGAGCCATATTAATTATTAGTGTTAATGTGTATAGTATGGATGGTAAAAAAATATTAGATTTTTAGGAAAAAAACTAGCATATTTTAGATATTATCCTAAAAAGATAGTATTGGATGTCATTTAAAAGAAAAGACAAGTGATGTTTTAGTTAGTTTTGGAGATTTTATAAAAAGAAAAAAATAAAGAGAGAGATTGGCGAAATCATGCAGGCCCCACGATCGTAGTCTATAGGCAATAGACAGCACTTCAAATAGGGAGAGAAAGAAGGAGTGATCTAAAAGATTTCTAATAAAGTGTCTTGGAGTTTTACCCCCTTTCTACAGCCAATGGAACCATCGGATTTATGATCTGAGCATCAGATCAATGATTCTTCCAAGAGCCCCTCCACCAAGAACTCTTGTTCTCAGCCACATCCCCTCTTCTGTAATTCATTATAAATATGAGGCATGGGGAGGCACAAGAGAGCATAAGGAGACTGCAAGAGGTTGCAAGAGAGAGGTAGAGAGAAGGATACCCCTCCAAGAGATTGAGAGAGAGAGAGAGAGAGAGAAAGAGGAGTTACCCCGAGAGGCTGCAAGGGAGAGAGTTAGCTCAATTCCCTCTATCTTGATCCTCGACTTAGCCATCTTCTCTTACGCTCTCCCATCTCGAATCGATTCTGCCTTCTTAATCTCTTGAGTTTACTTACAGAGGATGGCCTCCAAGCGAAGAATATCGTGTGTAGATGGCAATCCTACAACCAGCAAAACGAAGCTTCGGGCGAAGGTATCACTGTCACAATCGAACTGCGGTTCTGGTCGTAAGTAATGTATTTCTAAAATGATAGGTGCTTGCTTTGATTCTCGCATGAAATACATTAGGCCCATGCTATGATATACAAGAATAAGTCATCGGAAGGGATAGGCCTCTTCTCAGATATTCAAGAAATGGAGTTTGCAAAGTGCATATATCAAGGGAAGTTAATTGCACTTAGTTGTGTATGGCTTATTCGTTGATAGAGCAATCGGTCAAGGGTTATGAATAGCATAATCATAAAAAGAATGACACTAGGAATTGTGCATACAAGTATTAAGTACATTTTGCATAGAATCGCTCTTTGATTCCAAGGGGGAGAGCGAATATGCGATGGAATTATTATCGCGTCTATTCTTGTATTATTTGAAAAAAATACAATTAGTTTTGTTGGGTGATTGAACAATACCCTAAATGTTTTTTTTCAATCAACTGATTGTTGCATTGTGATTTGGATAAATATTCCAAGTGCTTGTGTTTGATGGTAAAAGCATAGCAAGGGTCAGTAATGACAAGTAGCCATGGGAAATAAAGAAATGTTTCACTAGAAGATGATACTAGGCTGATTGCCTTGATCGTGTTTGATTCCTAAATGGATTAATTAAGGAAGGATATTTTGCACAGGTGGATCATCTCCAAGTTCGCATTGCGGATCACCCTGAGAGAGCACTACTCGATTCATGGGCTGAAGTTCGAGTGGTGAAAAGGCCAACCACGGAAGTTGTGTCTCACTCCTAGGTCACTTGGGGTCAGTGGATCTCTGAACACCCCTTGCCTAGACCGGAACGAAATTGTAGACAATCGTGAGCCCAACGTTTAGGACATTGGAAGATCCTATTTTAGATAAAGGATGGAAATTATGGTGCCATGTGATTTGAACCCGTACTTCTATTGGACAGAAGGGATACATAATTCTACTATATGGGTAGGAGACAAAGATTAACTTAAAGATAAGTAAAGAAACTTGTTTGTTAAAAGGACTGCTTGTTTTGTTTTCGTGTATGTGCTATAAATTACGCGAACGAACCTTGTTTCCTAAAAAGCTTAATTAATGAAGCTGATTTTAAATGTCACACATAAATGTGGTCAGAACTAATTAGAAAACTAAAGCTATCAAGGGAAGCAGGTGGCCAGAATCCCCGACGGGTCCGTCCTACGGCAGGGTGGTCCCAGAGAATTGGGAGGCTTCTCACAAGGATTTATCACTGTTCAACTTTAAGTATTGTTAAGTTAGAATACGATTCATGCCGTTTTAGGGGACTGGAATGGGACTATGCCCTACGTGCAGAGAGGTTAAGCGGCATGTCCCTCTCGTTTTCCATTCTCTTTGAACCAAGTGTGGTATGGATCTGCTTCGGATTGGGTATCTCTGTATAAAGTAGGATGTCCAAAACGTGACGCTAGAATGATATTAGGAGACCTTGGCCCTAGGAACCTAGATTTTAGGTTGATCCTAGTGGGTTCGGCCATGAACATTCCATTGTAAGGCGGACTCAAGAAACCCTAGGCAACAAACATCAAAACATTCCCTGGGAGTGCCGAGCACATAGGTTTCCTTCCCTCCAAAATGAGAGTCAACAACCAATTGCTAGCGGTGTCTTTCAAGTGCATGCCTACATGCCTGAGCTTGGACTTTTCTAAGAAATTACCATAAAAAAAAGCAACTTCAAATTGCGTAACAAAGGCTAACGCCTTAGTAGGATCTCTCTTACAGGAGTAAGAGTCAAACTTCATGTCCTTATCCCCAGACTTGAAAGTCTTAGTCCTCTTAAGCTTGCTCCTCTTATGGTCCCTCTTTGTCCGTTTGCGAATTGCACAAGACTTAGAACCAAGAGAGTAGGAACTAGAAGATGAGGAGGAGGAGAAACTTGAATAATCAGGGGAGTAGCTAGTTGTTGAGGGAGATGACTCCCTCTTTATCTGCCTCACTCGAGGTGAGGTCTTTTTACTCTTCTTGATCCAAGAGTCCTTCTTCCTTCTAGGAAGCTTCTTAGTAATTGGATGCTTTGAGCCTTCACCATCAGTTGGTGCAATGGTATTTTCTCTAGTATCACCATCTTTTGGAGGATTCGGTCCTTCATAAGTAGCTTCTTCCCTTGCCCTTGAGCTGTCAATCAATTGACATACTTCGGGAATCTCCAACAAGTTATGATACTCTGTCAATTGAGCATGTAGGTGCTCACTTGTAGGCACTTTATCAATTCCCATCTTTACCTTCTTCTTGCAAGGATTGTCAAGATTGTGGGAGAGAAGGAAGGAGTCTCACTTGTAGCTTTCTTGCTTGCACAATGGGGGAATACACACAAGGGTGGAGGCTGAAAACAGGTTTCCTCTTCTTAGTTGTGTAAGCCAAAAGAAATCTCATACAAAGAAATAGAAGAACCCTATATATGGGTCTCAAACCAAACTCAAATAGCTAAGGTGGCATACTAACTGAGCCACGAACTAGAGTAGATAAGGATAGCTGTCATCTAGCTATTATTCATGGGCGATGTACCAACCGCATCTGCAACTAACACGTCGGTGACATAAATGCACAACGGTCACCCTGGCATATCACGAGTGGAGCTCAATCTCTCAACACTCCCCCTCGAGCTCAATCCCAATTCCTGCACACCAAGCAGGTCTCTGAACTTGCGCAGCTTCTCTGCGCCCAATGCCTTCGTGAATATGTCAGCTACCTGATCCTCTGTGCTGACATAAACTAGATCAATAAGACCTAGTAAAACCCTCTCCCGCACATAGTGATAATGCACCTCAATGTGCTTTGTTCTAGCATGATAGACTGGGTTATTTGCCAAGTGTATACTACTCATGTTGTCACAATAAATGACAACTGGCCCATCTGTAGGCTGATGCATATCATAAAGTAGCTTATGCAACCAAGCTACCTCACATGCAGCCATTACTGCGCCCCTGTACTCAGCCTCTGTGCTGGATAAGGCAACTGTAGGCTGTTTCTTGCTGCTCCAAGTGACTGCAGCACTCCCAAAAGAGAACACATATCCACTGGTAGATTGTCTATCAGAAATGCTACCAGCCCAATCAGCATCAGTGTATCCATGCAACTGTATCTGAACCCTAGTCTCATAAAATAGTCCATACTGCAATGTGGACTTCACATACCTGAGTATGCGTCTAGTCGCATCCAAATGCGGTTTCCTTGGAGCCTGCATAAAGTAACTTACCAATCCAACAACATAGCTCAAATCTGGCCTGGTAATAGTCATATAAATCAAGCTTCCTACTATGCGTCTGTACATAGTAGGGTCTTCCAGAAGCTCACCTGCATCTGCGCTTAGCTTCACATTCTGCTCCAAAGGAACTGAAATAGGCTTACATCCTGTCATCCCATATTTGGACAGCATGTCCAATCCATACTGCCTCTGCAAGAGCTGTATCCCACTTGCCCAAAAACTTCACTTTTCTTTTTCATAAAATACACCCAAACTTTTCTGCTATAGTCATCAATAAAACTGACAAAATAATGACAGCCTCCAAGAGATGCAGCTTTAGTAGTCCACACATCAGAGTGGATTAATTCCAATGGCTTCTCACTCTCTTGAACATGTCTAGGAAATGGTTTCCTTGCCTGTTTTCCAAATTGACAGGCTTCACATACCTTATGCATTTCTGCAACCTTGAATTTAGGCAATCCTGCAACAATATTTTGGGCCTGCATTGTTTAAGTCGCTGTACATTAACATGACCAATGCGTTTATGCCAGATATCAATATCTGCAACTACATCGGTCCCATGTGCAAACATTACTGCACTCAATTCAGACATGTCTGCATCCAATGTAAACATTCTGCCCTTCTTCTTTCCTTTTGCTATCAAGCTACCTTTATTTTTCATATCCTCAACAAAGCATCCATGAGGATTAAATCTGACCTGCAAGCCCTGCTCAACCATTTGACCAACAGAAACCAGATTCTTGGTGATATTCGGGACACGAAATACATCGGACAGGTATTTCTTTTTCCCATCCTGCATAGACAAAGGAATTTTTTCAATCTGCACAATAGGATGTGCAGTATCATCACCAGTCTCCACAAATCCTGGTTTTTCCATTTTCCTTGCATCCTCCATCCATTCTGCATGACGTGTCATGTGGTTTGATGCACCTGAGTCAACATACCATACATCATTGCTTTCTTCTGCACTTGTCACAGAATTGTTCATGTGCTGCACCATAAACAAATGCTCATTTCTGTCATCACCCTGTCTACTAGAAGATGCATAATTCCCTTGTTGCAGTTTTCCATTGATGATGTCATTATGCTTTTTATAGCAGTCTTTAGCCATATGACCCATTTTACCACAGTAGTAGCATTCAACATTACTGTTTGCATTTTGGCCTCTTTGCCATCCACCATGACCTCTTTGGCTCCCCCTGCCTCTAGAGTTACCATGTCCTCCTCCATAGGACTTGTTTTCTTGAGTTTGCTACATATTCTGATTTCTACCACAGCCTCCAAATCGGTCTCCTCTACCTCTGCCTCTACCTCTTCCAGCATTTGAGTAGAAGACAACTTCTTTTGAAGTTCCTACTGAAGAAGATGCACCACCATTTCTCTGCTCCTCAGAAATTAGAAGAGCAATCAACTCCTCAAAATCAGGAAATCTTTCACGGACGGAAATGGATGTTCAGAACTGTGCATAATCCTTTCCTAGACCATTCAAGGTCACAGAAACTAAATCATCATCTTCCACTGGCGACCCAATGGAAGCAAGTGCATCTGCAATCTTCTTCACCTTCATGTGGTAGTCATTGATGCTCATATTTTCTCTTTGCACATTATGCAACTCTTGCTTGAGCTGCATTTTCCTGGCTTGCGTATTTGTGCTATACATTTTTGACAAAGTATCCCATGCCTCCTTTGGCGTACTTGCATCCTGAATATGCACAATCATAGAGTCTGAAATGCTGATAGACAGCCAGTACATAACTTTCCTGGCTCTCTCATGCCATGCTTTAAATGCCTGCATTTGCTGTTGATTGGGAACATCAGGAAGAACTGGTTCTTCTTCATTTCCTGCAACAAATTCCCAATATCCTTTTCCCATAAGGAAATTCGTCATTCTAAACTTCCATGCTTGGAAGTTGTTCTTGTCAAGCTTTTCAGTGACAATCTGTGAAAGAGAATCAGACGCCATTACAGAACACTGCAAAAAATTCTGTCACTGCAAAGAACACAGCTTCAGCCTCACAAGGGAAAATCTGCAAAACTGACGAAAGTGGTATTTGACCACACAGTCACTTCCTAGTGACAATTTTGCATCAACAAGCAACAAGGATGATTCTGTAACTCCCAATGTCTCTGCGCACAAGCATACGATGCGATTTCTACAGTAACTTTTCACCGACCTGCAGAAAAGTGGTTGCACAGCATAAAACTGGCCCTTTTCCTGAGTGCGTGCAGAAAACTTCCGCCTCCAAAACAGGCCCCGAAATGGCCTCAAATCAAATAAACAAGGTCGTCAAGGGCTAAAGCCCTTACCCGCAGCATATACTGCCCTCTTGCTTCACCGCGAAGGGCGTCTCAACCTGAGACAATGCATTCCTGCACTCTTCGGCTGTGCTGCCTGCAGAGACTTGCTCCCAAAATAGAAAATGAAAGCAACACTGCTCCTCTTACCAGAACATCGCGATCTTGGCTTGCTTTCTTGAGCTCCTTACCACGAACAAGGCTCTGATACTATATCAAGATTGTGGGATGTGGGTACAATGTGTATGCTCGTGTTAATGCAAGATAATCAACAACAGTTTTTCTTCAGACAAGTATGGTTATTTTTTAAATTCCTTTTATATGTTGACTATTTAAGCTTACACTAAAAGCTCATTTGAAACCTAGGCTCTGATACCACGTGTGAGGTTCCTCCTTCAACAAACTCGGAGGAGTCTTCAAGTAGTCGATTCAAATTCATATCCATGCACATCACCATCCCATCTCCCCATGAAAACCCTAGACTTAGTTGAGCATGGGAATCTCAATTCTACTTCACAGGGGAAGCATAGACAAGTCACCCCTAATAGCAAGCTAATGCCCACCTAAGAAAGACCACCTTGTAATCAATCAAAGGCAGGAGTGAGGTTAATACTGCACTTGGTTCAAAGAGAGTGAGAGACGGGGAAGAGTGTAACTCGATCCGCCTACCCATAAGGTAAAATCTCAGCTTCAACCCCCTAAAATGGTGTTAAACCTGGTAACTAATCCTATCGGTATTGGGAGGGTTATGATTTAATCAGCTCTATCTAGTGTTGGAAAGTTACTCGACTTATCAGGTCCACCCAGCCACAGGCATCCAATCATCAGGATGATCGAAGCCTCCCACTTTTCTTGATGGGTTTGCTTAGTTTTCTAATTAGTAAAGCATACTACCACACTGTTTAGACATATAAAATCAGCTTCCTTTTATTATTCCTTTAAATTGGGTTCATTAAAGTGGATCTTTAGCACATAGCAAACAATTCAGAAATCATATACTTTATTTCACCATCACTCCACAAAGTGATACAAAACCGTCTTTTTGAGAAAGACACCATCCAGCCTAGGACCTTCCAATCCCTCAGGATTGGGCTATATGTGATCACACTCCGTCTGTGGTCAACAGGGAAACTTACTAGCTCAGAGCCCCTCTAAGCTTCCTTGAGCCTCAAGAGCCATCCTACATAATAGGGGCACTTACCACTCGGCCCTTTGCCCTCTTAGATGCTCGAGTGATCATAATAAAAAACACCTACCTCCCTTGGGAGTGTAGGACCCCCTAGGTGAGTTTTTCCACACTCTGTAGAGTGTAAGGGAGCATTGGGTTGGGGACCCCAATGTCCGGAATCACCACAATCCATAACTCGTCCGGCTGAGCAAGCCCGACATCATAAGAGCCATAATTCATCATTCACAAATCCAAAAGCAGTCATAACCATAATACATTTTAATATAGTTTTCAATGAGATGTATAGAATCTATCCCCTTCATCAATTTTTGTGTTCCTTCCTAAAAAGCATTTGATAATACTAACATGCTTTTACAAGTCTAAGTAAGTTCTAACTAATCATGATCCTTTTCTTAGGTACTAACCTGATTAACTCTGTTTGGCCATCCATCGTGAATAAGGTTTATAGCCACAACCTCAATTCATTGTGGGATGGCTAGTTCTTTGGTTTGAATGGGTTTGGGATTAACTTTTGCTTGTGCTTTAGCATCTTGTTGATTTCCGTCAGCAACGGCCATTTCCTCGCATTGTTGGGGAGCTCTCTGAGCGTGACCTCATTCAGCATCTTGACGTCTCTTAGGAGCCATGGAAGAAACTTTGATGGGTTTGGGCAACGCTTCCACATAGGGTTGGAGAGAGAGAGAGAGAGAGAGAGAGAGAGAGAGAGAGAGAGAGAGAGAGAGAGAGAGAGAGAGAGAGAGAGAAGCTTGACTGATTGCAGTAGAGCTTGGTTTCATCAATAGCAGTAGAGAGACTTCTACATGGATCATTGTGTGTTTATGTGTGTTTGACGTGACGCCCTACCCCTATTTTTATAGTAGTGAGAGGGGGGATAAAGAGAGGGCACCTACTTTTTTGGCTTTTTTATGACATCTTCGATGATAAAGATTTCATTTTTTTCTATCGTGCAACTTGTTTGGATCATAATTTCATCGTATGAACTTCAAATATAGTTGTTCGGATACTCAAAACGATCAAAACACATTTGATCAACAAGCCTACGTGGTTAGAATTGCGAAAATCTATCAAAAATAGAAAAAAATAACTATTTTCGTAAATCACATTATTTTTATTGATATTTTATCTTGGACGACTTATTCCTTTCAAAATAAGTCATAGTATATATTTGGATCCATCTAAAGTGGGAATTAAGTCATCTAAATATGATACTAGAGATTTCAAACTATTCTAGTAAACCAGTCCTACTTCTTGTAAATCCTATAGAGATTCTAGTTTTTTTCCATGTGTGGACATGCAACATAAATTAATTTTCTTTGGTAATGGGACATCCCAAAGAAAATTGATTTATGTTGCACAAATTTTTTTTACAAAACTAGCTCTATTTATGAAGATAATTGTTATTATTAATAAGGTATTATATTTCAGTTCATGGAAGAAAGACTTGGGAAGCCCTCCCAAGGCTAGCTTATTAAAACTATGTTTGTAGTATAGAACAACAAAAAGAACTAGCCTATTTTAGATTAGTTTCATCTTATTCTTTTGACTTCACACTTTCATACATTGACACTCATTGCAATGATTAATGAATCTAGCTATATCGTAGAAAAGAGTAGGACACTACATCTAATATTAAACCTTACTTGATGTGATGTGTTCTTTGAAGTGTCCTCCTTTAGGTTCTTTGTGTACTTTGGTGAGAAAACCATGCATATCATATTCACAAATGCATCTTCTCAATGGACAATTGTAGGTTGTGCTTGTGCTTGTGCTTGTAGAGAGCTAACAGAGCTGATCCATGAACAAGGGCCTGACTTTGAACATGGCCAAGAAGAGGAAGAACAATTGCATGAACTGAGCCTCCCTCTACAACCACAAGCACAACCAGAAGAGCAAGGGGAGAAAGCCATACCATTCAAAAGAATGGTGGAGATGAGGTACAAACAAAGAGAGTAGGTGGAACTAGCCCAAAGATTTCTCCAAGTCAAGCCGCTACAAGTTCCACATGTGCACATCCCTCAAGGAGAGGAGTGTGACCCTATAAATTGGGTCCAAGAACTTGTAGTGTGGAAGTAGCAGGAGAACAGTAGCCACCCTTTCAAATTCTCCTTCGCCTTTCCTCGTACACTAGATAAGGTACTTTCTCCAAGGGTAGTGGAGGACATAATAAAGCTCTCAATGAGGCTGGGAAGGAGATGGTTGGAGGAAAGAATGAGACATCCTACAAGGTGATAATAGGAGCCAACAGATTATTGGGAAGACAAGGCGATGAAGGTGCCCCAAAGAGTGAAAGGGTATGAGGCTCAACCTAAGTGGTAGAGAAACATCTAGGACTCTAACTTAGAGGCTTGTATGAAGAATCGTGTGGTGGAGAGACTTGCTTGAGCTGATGTGCCAAAGACACATCATACACACAAGATGAAGCTCACTCAAGAACACAACAAGAGAGATGGAGGCCAAAACATTTTCTTATTCTTCTTCCACACACAATAGAATGTACACAATGTATATATAAGATACAACATAAAGGAAAGTGGTCTACTAAGTCAAACAATGTATAACTAACTATACTAATTGACTGGCGCTACAACTATGCTAGTTGTAGGTAGGTACAATAAACTAAATATAATAAGTGATAATTTAGTGGCCGTGTGAGGATTATAATGACCACCAAAATGCTAAGTGTAGATGTGTGGACCCATCTTGGCAAGCAGTCCATCATCAATGTCCACATGTATTGAGCTTGACATCTCCCCTCAAGCTCAACTATATCTCTGCAAAAGTGCAAATAAGCTTCAAAACTTTTGAGGCTTCTCTACACTCAATACCTTTGTGAAAATGTCAGTTATCAATCATGTGTGCTGACATATACCAAGTTAATCTCTCTTGTAAGTACCTTCTCTCTCACAAAGTGGTAGTGCACCTCAATGTGTTTTGTCCTAGCATGGAACACGAGGTTTCTAGCTAGCTGTATGCTGCTCATGTTGTCACAGTGAATGACAATTGGACTCTCTCCCTACACATCCAAATCACCTAATAAATTTTGCAACCATACCACCTCACATGCTACCATAGCAGCACCTCTATACTCAACCACTACCTCTATACTCGATAAATCAATTATAGGTTGCTTTTTGCTGCTCCATGTAACTGCTGCACTACCAAGGAAAAACATGAATCCACTGGTAGATCTTTTGTCTAACATGCAACCAGCCAAATCTGCATCTATGTATCTAAACACATGTATATCATTACATGCCTCATAAAAAATCCCATAATGTAAAGTGGACGTCACATACCTCAATATGTGTCTAACTGCATCCAAAGTGAGGCTTTGTAGGCATCTACATAAACCCCGGAAGGTCTACTAGGGTTTACTGTATGATACCACATGAGTGTAAGGGAGGGGGTTATTTAAGGGAAGGAAAGTACATTTTATAAGGTAAGGTCCCATAAATAGGGGGTAGATAAGGGGTATTTTCATATATTTCTTACACGCAGGTGACGTCTTCTTATTACTACTAGTGAATCCCCTGTGACATAAACTCACTGACAAGCCCAATAGCATAGCTCAAGTCTAGCCATATGATAGTCATGTAAATTAGACTCCCTACTATCCTCCTAAACATAATAGGGTCTTCTATCTCATCCCCAACATTAGAACTTAACTTTACATTTTTTTCCAATGGTACTGAAAGAGGCTTACATGCTATCATACCATACTTTGATAATATATCCAAGCCATATTGCCTCTGGGATAGCCATATACCATCATCACATTTGATCACCTCAATATCAAGAAAGTATCTCAGCTCACCCACATCCTTCATCTCAAACTTCTTCTTCAAAAAGTCCATAACTTTAGCAATCCCATTGTCACTGTCACTTGTAATAATAGAGTCATCCACATAGATGACCATAATGACCAAATATGCATCTCTCTTTCTCACATAAAGTGAGTGATCAACATCAAAAATATAAAAGCCAATATTGACAAGATAGGCTTTGACCTTATCAAACCATACTCTAGGTGCTTGCTTCAACCCATAGAGTGCCTTCTTTAACTTGCACACATATGGGATGCTCTAAATCCTCATAACCTGTTGGCTACTCCATATACACCACCATTCAAGAAGGAATTATTGACATCCATATGCTATGCAAACTCCAACCTTTGGCTGCTACCAAAGCAATCCACACCTAATAGCTACCATCCTAGCAAGTGGACTGAATGTCTCTTCATAATCCATGCCATATGTTTGAGCATAGCCTTTTGCAAAGATAGCCTAGCCTTATACTTGCTAATTAAACCATTTGCATTATGCTTGATTTTGTAAACCCACTTACAGTTGATAGCTTTCTTATCATTGGGCAAGGGTATCAAATCCCAAGTCTTATTAGCTTCTAATGCATCCATCTCTCATCATTTGTTGTATCCCAATGAGCATGACCAATAATATCTTCAAAACAATTTGGCTCAACATCCTTAACTACCTTCATCATATAAGCATAGCGGTGAGCTACATAATATTTAAAACCAAAATTATTAACAAGTTATCTAACCTTGCTAGACTTGCGTACCATTAGATTACTCAATGGAGTCTTTAAATTACTATGTGCTCTCTATACACCTAGTTTCTTGACTATAAAGCATTCTTATGGGGTCATCCCATTAACTGTAGAGATATGAGTGTTCTGCTTATACTATAGATAGCAGTACGAACAAATTTAGACCAAAAATATTTTGGCATATTCTTTTTATCCATCAATGCCCGTGCAAATTTTTCAATATGCCTATTTTTTCTTTCTACAGCTCCATTTTTGTGTGGGGTATACATTCATAGCACCACTAAACTCATTAGAGAGGTACTCTGCCTCTCCATCTGATCTCAAGCACTTAACTTTCAAGCTTATTTTCGTTTCAACAGCTGCCTTGAAAGATTTGAAGTGCTCAAATACATCACTCTTTTCCTTCATGAAATATACCCATAGCTTCCTTGAGTAGTCATCAATAAATGTGACAAAGTATTTGCTACCACCAAGAGATACATTCTGTGTAGGCCCCCAAACATCTATATGCACCACATCAAGTATATTTTTGCCCTCTTCTCTATCATGTGAAAAGGGTTGTCTCGCCTACTTACCAAATTGGCATGCTTTAGAGACTTTATGAAATTCTACAACTCTAAAAGTAGGCAACCCTATAATCAATCCTTTGGATTGCATTAATTTCAACCTTTGTGCATTTGCATATCCAATATATTTATGTCATATTTCAATGTCTGCAATCACTTCTTTTTTCTTTAGCATACATAGCAACATTCATTGCAAAAATTCTAGCATCTAAAGTGAACATGCAACCAACTCTGCTTCCTTTTGTGACCAAACCACACTTATCATTAAAGTCTTCTACAAAACAACATTTTGCATTAAATCAAACCTACAACCCTTGCTCTATTATTTGGCCAACATACACTAAATTCTTTATTATTGATGGCACATGTAATACATTTGGTAGACTCTTTGTTTGGCTATCATGCAGCAAGGACAAGGGAACCTTTCCAATTGTAAAAATTGGGTGGAATGGATCATCACCCATCATCTACATAGAACCTGGATTTTGCATATCTCCAAACCATTCAACATGACTAGTCGCATGATTAGATGCACCTGAATCGACGTACCATACATTATCATGTGTCCCCTTTCCTATGAAACAATATTCATCATATGTTGCATAATAAACAGGTGCATCATCCTTCTTAGCACAATAATGGACAACAACAATATGACGTGTTTTGATACAATAACAACAAACAACAGGAGAATTTTCATAATCTCTATTTTGCCACCCACCTCTTCCTCTCTAGAGCCCCCTCTACCTCTAAAGTTTCCACAGCCTCTTCAAACCTGCATTTCACCAAATTGTTGATTCAACCTATTTTACTAGTTATCACCAACATGTCCTATACCACGGCCTCTCCGAAGAGGATATGCTACGTCCCCTTCTTAAACTTGAGTATAATTCTTGAATATATTATCACCCATGGGGGATTCACTAGTAGTAATAAGGAGATGTCATCTGAGGGTAAGAAATATATGAAAATACCCCTTATCTACCCCCTATTTATGGGACCTTACCTTATAAAATATACCTTCATTCCCTTAAATAACCCCCTCCCTTACACTCACGTGGTACCATACGATAAACCCTAGTGAACCCCCTGGGTTCTCACCATTTCTTTCATATGAGCCACTTATTGATCTCCGGTAATTATGAGAGAGACTAACTCATCAAATTTTACAAATGGCTTCCATACATATACAAAAGTGACAAATGATTTCCAAGCCTTCTCATTATTAAGACAACCCAAAGTAGATAAAATCAAATCATCGTCATCAAGCATTGCATCAAAATCATTGCCAAAGCATTTACAATGCTCCTCACCTTCAAAACATACTCATTCACATGCATTTTCTCTTTCTTCAAGGTATTCAACGCTTGCTTGAGTTGAATGTTTCGTTCCGTTGTATTTACTAAGGACATGTTCTCAAAAATTGTCCAAGGTGCATGTGAAGTTTTTGCATTCTTAATATGTCCTAGCATAGTTCTATCAATGACTTTAGATAGCCAATACATCATCTTTTTGTATTTTATATTCCATTCATTCCACACCTTTAATTCATCTGTAGTCGTAGGGATACTCAGCTCTTAGGCTCCTTTGCTTCACCTGAAACAAACTCATAAAGGCCGTTTTCAATGAGTGAGAAAGTTTGTTACATAGAACTTCCACAAAGGGTAGTTGTTCTTGTCTAGCTTCTCAATGATAGGATTTCCACTATTCTTTGCCATTATTTAAAAAAATGATACAAAACAGCAATCAAGTCTTCTGCAATCTTTCACAATAAGTGCACAAAAATATACCAAGTAACCTTTTTCATTGATTGCTCAATAGTACATGTAATCTGAAACCTATTACAGATAAAACTTATGTTTGCTTCCTAGAAAACACCTCAAAATTTATAGATTCAAAATCTGTAATCTATGCACTCACTTTCGATTAGTACAATTGAAATCGTAGAATACTCTGAAACTACTATCCACAATCTTACGGCTCTAAAACAGGGCCCGAAATATCCTCATATACCCAAAAAAGCAACAGAAAATTCCTAAAGAGAATATCTGCAAAATATATAGTACTCGGCTCACATAACAAATCTCACAGCAATTTGAGATTTTCACTTTGTCTTGCTTTCGGTGCCTCCACATGTACTATCTAAGAGAAAGAGTGAAAGAATGGGAGAGCTTCTTACTAGTTGCTTGCTTGCTCAAATCCTTACTTCTTCTTCTTCACTTCAACTTTTGAAACAAGTCTCTCTCAATGGCGCCCCTCTAATACCATGTCAAGAATCACGTGGTGAGGGGATTTGCTTGAGCTACTACACCAAACATACACCATACACACAAGAGGAACCTATTTCTGTCGTGGCATGTGGTGTTGGTCTTTTGATCCATTGTCCTAGATTTTCATGCAAAATTATGCAACACTTCAAAGCAACCTGGCTGGATCATGATATGTTCGTGTTGTATTACTATTTCATCTGACTATGCATGTATCCCTAGGCATTCAGTTCTGCATCAACTGCTTGCACAGCAATGGTTGCCACGTCATTTTGATGAAGATACTACTGCTCTCTATGGTTTCTACATTCATAGACATGTTGGAATGCATGCTAGAATTCTTTATTTTTTGGATCAAGATGAAGTTGCAATGGATATTGGGCATCCAAAGATTGATCGTGGATTTGTGCATGTCGTGTATGAAGAGGCTACTGCACACGATGCTTCAAAAGGCCTAGCTGATGCACAATAAGGAAGCCAAAGATGAGCATGATGCTAGAGATGGTTCTTATGATGCATCTGCTAGTTATGGTAAATCAGACAATGGATCTCAATGAATCGCTAGTGCAAAAAGTGTTGACTTTGATTCATATGATCATGATGATGACAAAGATCAGAATGGTTTCTATGCTGCTTGTGATTTTGAAGCAGTGGATGCTATCCTCAATCATGTTGATATGTAGCAAGTAACTTGGATAGTAATTGTTTATCAAGTTCAATTAGATTCTTTGCAAGTTTATTTGAAGGAAAACTTAGTCATTGAATTTCTCCATTTCTCTCTCTTGAGGGGGAGTATGGTCAAGTTCAAGATCGAGAAATGCAGACTCAGTTATGGATATATCAACATGTGGATGTTGGCATCAAAATGAAGACAAAGCTTGACATTATGTTGTTGAATATCAAAGCTGCACTAGACCCATGATAAATGAATTTCATGTTTGTAAAAATTTTAGAGCATATAGTTTAGGATACAAAGCACCATGATCCTCTTACAGGAAAATGGGGTGCTTCTATTTTGTCAATGCACAATAAAACTCTTGTTCACGCTTTTCCCATTAAGGGGGAGTGCTGGAATTAATGGTCAAAGTGTGTACATGTGTCCAGTGTAAATTGTCCTACACTAGATGGTTGCATGTGATGCTTCACAGAGAGGATATGCCTATTGTATAAGTCTCTCTCATTATAATGAATTGAATTGATCATTTTGAGCCTCTTTGTGTATCAGGCCCCTATGTATCTATCTGTGTGTGTCTATGACAGAGATACATGCATGTCTTCACATTCCCACACTTATCTATAGCTTCCCCCCTCCTCATGATCACCAAATTGAGTAACTCCTTTTGCTCTCCCTACGAAGAACACATATATAGCAACTAATGATGTTTGCATCCCCAAATTGTTTGAAGATTAGTAATCTCATGTAATATTTTCGCACGAAATATTAAAGAATTTTTACCTCTACACGCCCCTCGCAAAAGCAGTGCTTCATCTCCCGCAACGGAATAATGTCAGTGGCTAAGTCCTTAACCCGGGCGCGCGATAATAAACACCAACTGCGTTGTGCAAATAAGGCCGAGGCTAAAACCCGCAAGGCCGCACGAGAACACCCTTTATGGGAAAGGAAAAAGGGATAATGGTTAGAATTTTGGCAAAAAAAAAATATTAATTACCCCCTCCCCTCAGTCAATGCATGGCAGGGGGAGAGGGAGTGTGAGAGGAATTGCGTAGTGGTAGAGTGCATGGGGGAAGGGAGGAGGCATGCAAGCCATCCACGTGGTGGCTATCTCTCCCACCCCCCCCCCCCCCCCCCTCCTTAGCCTATATAAACCCCCCCCTTGGAGCTTGGAGAGAAGAGAGAGAGCGCCGTGCTGACAAAGGAGAGAGGAGATAGTCAACGTCTCCCAAGCTGTCATGCTGCCGCCATATCGGCCACGGGCTACTGCAGCACCAGATCGTCGCCTTCACTTCACCATCACCATCATCATTATCATCCCCATCTTTGTGATCAGTGTCTTCATCCACTCAATTACCTTTTTCTCTCTCAATGTAAGCTTCTAATAAGAAGCTTAGAAGCTTCTTGGAAGCTGCCACCAAGGGCTTCCTTAAGCCTTGTTTTCAAGTGTCTTTCCAGGTTTCAAAAACCGAATTCGTAAGTCCCAACTTCTGCGCGAGGAAAGAAGTATCGGCCTAATAGTCAGTTCGTAGATCGGATAAAGGCAAGGATGAGTTTGCGGAGTCAAGAGTCTACATCATCGATGGCCCCCAAACAAAAGACGCAAGGTGCTCATGCGGGAGCCTCCAACCCAAGTTTACACTTGGACATCACTGCAAGTCCTCATGCCCAGGTTCTTAGAAGTTTAATTCTGCATAAAAGTAATGCATTAGGAACATTTAAATTTCATGAGGAAGTTATGAATGCAATTATTCATTCGTCTTACAAGTTTTAGTTGCATGTTGCACTTTGCTTGCATTTCCAAAGCTGCAATCCTAAATGCATATTGCATAGATTAAAAAGATGAAATTGTTTAAATACATCCTTGTCTTCCTCGCAAGAAAGAACAAGTGCATAATGCATTTAGGCAATGCTTTCCTAGATATGATTCGCAGGAAATAATCGTTAACATCCATTAGAATATTTTCCAAAGAATTGCATTGCATGAAAAGGAAACCATGAACTTACCTGTTGCATGCGAGGATGCTTGCATTTTTAAGTCGGGTTAAGTGCCGCTGAATGGATTAAGTCAACAATAGTCTTATGAAATTCGTCATGCATGATTTTCTTTATCGAAGTTGTTTTAGAAAAAGATGCATTTCATATTAAATCATGAATTCAATGCATCGGAAAAAGGGTTATAGATATAATTCTTGTTGAAACTCAACGTAGGCTTTTATATGAGTTAGCCATGAATTGTCTATCATTATAGATTAGGCAAGGAAAAGAGATGGTCATTTTACGTTTTATAGTTGCATAGAAGGAAAAAGTCAATGAGTCGCATATTTGCACGTAATGTGATGTCTTGCAACTATTTACACCTTTTAGGACAAATATTAGCATCTCTAAGAAAAGATCGTTTCTTATCGTAAGACAAGTAGACAGATTTAGCTAAATCACTTGTAATGACATAACCCACATGGGATTTTTAAAAGCATAAACAGTTAGTACAACAAACACCTCAAAGTGCTTGCTAGGGTTTAGTCAAGTTAAAAATTTTGCCTAATATCGCACTTGGAATGCCAAGTCAAGACTTTCGATCCCAAGATCCTACCACATTCAGGGAATGTTAGGGTTAGTTAGATGCCCATACAATAACGATCAAGGGTTTTTACCCTAGGGCGAATTGGCCTAATACTAGACTTTCGATTGAGTTTAGAAACCCTAGGGCCAAACGTCGGCCTAGTATGGTTAGGGTTGGGTTGGTGGGTCAAGAGGACTCCCAAACCCTACATCTTGACCAAACGTATTTCTTGACCAAGGAATGTCGTTTGATGGGAGAAAGGATCCCACAAGTTAGGTGCGACACTTGTCTCGTACAACAAGTTGCAACGCCGCATGGCTTTGTGTTTAAGTCACAAGGTAGATTTGCCACTCTTTAGAACAAGGATTGGTAGGATCTAAGTACAAGTTAATTTGCAAGAGGATGAGTAGTCATCCTGCTACATCACCTTTTGTGAGGCTGAGTTGCCAAGTTAGGGTAACTATGAATTGCCTAGCAAGCAATTGACAAATCAAGTTAGAGCGACAAAGTCGCCAGGAGCTACTATCTTAGCTAGGGTGCCTAAGGTGTTTGCTAATTTGGGTTGACAAGGTATAAACCCTAACCCAAGGATAAAAGAGTAAACAAACAACAAAACCCTTGGGATCTTGCCAAGTCGCAATTGATCTCGGATCGAATGCTGGATGCATTCGAAGAAGAGGATTCACACCTTAGCAGTTGGCCAAATAAACGACCACTGGATTGATTGTGTTTGTACAGTTAGGAGCACTGTTTATACTCTTTGCTCAAGGAACTAAAGATGGAAAAATAATTAATGCTTCAGGTTGAAGGCCTGGAGGGAGAGGCAGCATCAATTACCCCCGACTGTCTGCCTGACCCTATCCAAGGGGGTTGTTAGCAGCGCTGGGTACGTGGACCGAACCCGCCGCGACTTGGAGTAGGAGGACGCTTAGGTGCCAAGGGGGGCTCTGGAGGTAAATCCCTTGCCTCAGGGTCCTGCACAAGAGGCCGACGTGAGTGGGTATTGGATCTCGAGGCCTGCATACTAGTCTACGGGCAGAAACTTGGATTAGTAATCCCTGTGGATTATGGATTGCCTTCGAGCGGATTATGGATAGCCTACAGGCTGGATTATATGACGTATTCTAAAGATAAATAAGATCAATTGTTGAAAAGGAACTTGTTTGACATTGTTTTTCTATGTCAGTGCTAAGATTACGTGAAGAAATCAGTGAATAATTGGCTAATTAAGGAAGCTATTTTTGCATGTCAAACTCAACGTGATAGGTAATTAGACAACTAAAGCATCCCTGAGGAAAGTGCGGTGGATATGGCCATGGGTCGTCCTACGAATGGGTTGTCTCGGTTGGTCGGGAACTTTTCTCGAAGAAATTTGAGAGCAAGGAACGACGACCTAGAATCTAGAATACTAGAGTCCCGGTTTATGTTGTTTTAGGGGAACGGAATAGGACTATGCCTTACGGGTAGAGAGGTGGAGCTTGCATCCCTCTGGTTTTCCATTCTCCTTGAACCAAGTGCAGCATGGATCCGCTTTGACCTTGATGTTTCTGCATAAAGTAGTTCGCATGGTATTCGACGCTAGCTACCGTTCTAGGAATTTGACCACTAGGAAAACCGTGATTCAGGTCGGTCCTAAGTGGGAATGGCCGGAATGCTTCCGCTTCATGGCAGAATCGGGAAGACCTAGATCGCAAACCCCGTGACATTCCATGGGAATGCCGGGCAGCACTTTCTAGACTCTCTTCCTGATGGGCTGCTAAGATGTGTCCTGCAAACAGGTGGACACGTTACAGTTGGTATCAGAGTGAACCAACGAGGAACTAATATTTACAAGAAAACTTAATAAGGAGAATTAGAGAAAATGTTGCTTACTTATGTATCACTGTTAACTTGCAGAGTCGCGAAGCATGGAGCAAATTCTTGGTGTTCCAGGTTATGTTTATGACTGCGATGCGTGCTTTGGACTACCGACGGAGGCTAGGTATGATGAATATCCTAGACCGCATCTACAACCCTTCTCCCTTGTACATGGAACGGAGATGGATGGGTGATTCAGGAATCTATTACATAGCTGCCCACCACCGATTTTCATACCTTCGAACCAACTTAAAGAGAATCAAGTGGTTGGAGGACCTAAAGATTGTGAAGCTATTCATTTTTGTTGAGGCTCACGCAAATGCAACCCTACATGTTGGCAGTCGAAAGGTTAAGCAAAACAAGTATGTGTATGAGGAAGTGACTAGAGTAATCCCTGCCGATAGAATCAAGGTATTGGGACGTTATGAGAAGAACGGGTATCAAAGAAAAGGATACCCTAATCTTCCAATGACCTATCAATTCCTGAAAATCCATGACCCCAATCCATACTATTACTCAGTTCCCGTAGCTCAATGTAACACAATCTTATTCTCCCCGAATTAATGTATCAGCTTGCTCTACCATCCCAAGAATAATTGTACTCAAAAGGGCTATGCCCACATGAATGGAATAAACTTTTTTTATCAATGTCTGTCATGGTTGTGAGTGTTGGTACAGAGTTAAGTGATTAGGTCACTTGGCTAAAACCTGAACTGGGCATGTAAAGTAGAGTGGGAAACGTTTGACCAAGTTTTTAACGTAAAAATTTTTAATGCCCAGGCACAACCTCAAGTGCAGATCCCTAGTCCAACCCCTACACCAAGTACGGCTGTAATTCAAGAGAAGAAGTTTCTTCTCAATCACTTGGAAGGAGAAACCGTAAAGCCATATGGAAGCGGGTAGAAGAACTAGAGTCCAACTAACCAAGGTAAGTCGACTTAAGAAAGGATTGAAGAAAGGACAACCAGTCTACATGATCCGATTGAATAAGGTCGAAAAGACTAATGAAGAGACTCTACCTTCATGGATCAATGACTTCAAGAATGTCCTCCCAAAAGAATTGACTCAACTGCCTCCAAAGCGTGAGGTTGATCATGAAATAAAATTGATTTCTAGAGCCAAGCCAGTGTAAAAAAAACTATACAAAATGTCTATTCTTGAAGCTATTGAGCTTAAGGAACAACTGAGGCAATTGATAGAGCAAGGATTTATCCACCCAAGTAATTCACCTTGGGGAGCACATCACGGAAAAAGGACAGAACACTTAGACTCTACATTGACTTCAGAGGACTAAATCATGTATACATTCCAAAGAAAAATGATTTATGTTGCATGTCCACACATGGAAAAAAAATGTAGAATCTCTACAGGATTTACAAGAAGCACAACTGGTTTACTAGAATAGTTTGAAATCTCTGTTATCATGTTTAGATGACTTAATTTTCACTTTAGATGGATCAACGACTTCAAGGATGTCTTCCTAGAAGAATTGACTCAATTACCGCCAAAGTGTGAGGTTGATCATGAAATAAAATTGATTCCTGAAGCCGAGAATGACCATATAAAATGCCTATTCTTGAAGCTAAGGAACAACTGAGGCAACTGATAGAGCAAGGATTTATCCACCCAAGTAATTCACCTGGAGTGCACAGAAAAAGGATGGAACACTTAGACTTTGCATTGACTTTAGAGGACTAAATCAGGTATACATTCCAAAGAAAATTGATATATGTTGCACGTCCACACATGGAAAAAAATTGAAGAATCTCTACAGGATTTACAGGAAGCAGGATTGGTTTACTAGAATTGTTTGAAATCTCTAGTATCATGTTTAGATGACTTAATTCCCACTTTAGATGGATCCAAATATATATTGTGACTTATTTTGAAAGAAATAAGTCGTCCAAGATAAAAGATTGATAAAAATAATGTGATTTACAAGGATTGTTATTTTTGTCTATTTTTGATAAATTTTTGCAATTTTGCCCTCGTAAGCTTGTTGACCACATGTGCTTTGATCATTTTGAGTATCCAAACAACTATATTTGGAGTTCATACGATGAAGTTATGATCCAAACAAGTTGTAGGATAGAAAAAAACTAAATCTTTGTCATCGATGATATCATAAAAAAGCCAAAAAGTAGGCGCCCTCTCTTTACCCCCCCTTTCTCACTACTATAAAAATAGGGGTAGGGTGTCACATCAAACACACATAGACACACAATGAGTCATACAAAAGTCTCTCTGCTGCTATTAATGTGAAAAACCTCTGTTGCAATTAGTTGAGCCTCTCTTTCTCTCTCTCTCTCTCTCTCCAACCCTACACGGAAGTGTTGCCCGAACCCATCAAAATTTCTTCCATGGCTCCCAAGAGACATCGAGATGCTGAGCGAGGTCACGCTTAGAGAGCTCCCCAACAACACGAGGAAATGGCCCCTGCTAACGGAACTCAACATGATGCTGAAGCACAAGCCAGAAGTTAACCTCAAACCCATTCAAACCGAAAAACCAGCCATCCCACAACGAATCGAGGTTGCGGCTATAAACCGTATTCACGATGGATGGCCAAACTGAGATAATCAAGTTAGTACCTAAGAAAAGGATCACGATTAGTTAGAACTTACTTAGACTTGAAAAAGCAGGTTAGTATTATCAAACGCTTTTTAGGAAGGAACACAGAAATTGATAAAGGGAATAGATTCTATGCATCGTATTGACAACTGTGTTAAAATGTCTTATGGTTATGACTACTTTTGGATTTGTGAATGATGAATTATGGCTCTTATGATTCCAGGCTTGGAGGGCTGAATGAGTTGTGGATTGTGGTGGTTCAGGACATTGGGATCCCCAACCCAATGCTCCTTAACACTCTAGGGAGTGTGGAAAAAATCACTTGGGTGGGGGTCCTACGCTCCCGAGGGAGGTAGGTGTTTTTGATTTTTGATCACTCGAGCACCTAAGAGGGCAAAGGGACAAGTGGTAAGTGCCCTTGTTATATAGGACGGATCTGGAGGCGTAGGGAAGCTTAGAGGGGCTCTGAGCCAATAAATTTCCTATTGACTGCGGATGGAGTGCGATCACATACAGCCCAATCCCGAGGGATTGGAAGGTCCTATCCTAGGTTGGACAGTGTCTTTTTGCGGAAAGATGATTTTATATCACTCTGCAGAATGATGGTGAAATAAAGTATTTGATTTTTGAATTTTTTGTTATGTGCTAAAGATTGAGTTTAACGAACCCAGTTTAATGGGGTAATAAAAGGAAGCCGATTTTATATGTCCAAACAGTGTGGTAATATGCTTTGCTAGTTAGAAAACTAAGCAAACCCATTGAGGAAAATGGGAGGCTTCGATCCTAACGATTGGATGCCTGTGGCTGGGTGGACTCGACAAGTCGGGTAACTTCCAACACTAGATAGAGCTGATTAAATTGTGACTCTCCCAATATTGGCAGGATTAGTTACCAAGTTTAACACCATTTTAGGGGGCTGGAGCTAAGATTTTACCTTATGGGTAGGGGATGGAGTTACACCCTTCCCCATCTCTCACTCTCTTTGAACTAAGTGCGGTGTTAACCTCACTCCTGCCTTTGATTGATTGCAAAGTGGTCTTTCTTAGGTGGGTGTTAGATTGCTATTAGGGGTGACTTGTCCATGCTTCCCCTATGAAGTAGAACTGAGATTCCCATGCTCAACTAAGTCCAAGGTTTCACATGGGGAGATGGGATGGTGATGTGCATGGATATGAATTTCAGTTGACTACTTGAGGACTCCTGCGGGTTTGTTGGAGGAGGAACCTCACAATGACAATGCTAGGGTCCATTTCTTTTCAGTTTTAAATTGACCAAGAGAATATGTGTGAGAGAAATCTTTTATGAGTGCCATAAGATTAGTCTCCTCAGGTCATTAGGGATATGAACATGGGGCAAGGCTTCTCCCCTGAGTGGGCCAAATTGACTCCCTCAATCTTAGTGCATCCTTCAATTGGTTCTCTAAGTGTGTGCTTGATGTCTACCACCTAGGATACCACAATTTGATATCCTTTTTTTAACTTGTGTGAATTACCTAGGGAGATCTTGAGGTTTCTTTTGTTTCTTGGATTTCGAATCCTTGGGCTTTTTCCTCTTTTCATCCTTCAAATTCTTGTGGTTTGAGTAGTGGAAGGTGAGGCTTCACAATGGGTGAGAATTTGTGCTCTGTCTGTCTGTCTGTCTGTCTGTCTCTCTCTCTCAACAAAGAAGGGATAGATAGCTAGAATCATATTAGTGTGAGTGGAGTATTAGAGTTGTCAAGAGTGGTAGCCACTTTGAAGCAGTAGAGGCTAGTTTGATGGACAAGTTATAGCAACAAGAAATTGGTAGGGAATGGTTGATTTGGTGAACAACGAGGTTAAGAGTGCTAATTTGGTGAATATCAGGGTGATAGTAGAAGGGGGGGGGGGGGGCAAGATCTATGGTCTTAATTAGATAGCATGATAGGAGAAAGAGAGAGATTCTACTAAAATTTCTTTTTGAGCACACCTAAATACTTGCCATATCCTGGTGGAAAGTCATGCATTGTCCATATAAATATGGATTTCAATGTAAATTCCTACAATGATCCAGACCAACATATATCATGCATCTCAATAGCTATTCAGAATATCTTCAAATCCTCAATCAAGGGCTCCATATATGCATCCATATTCTTGACTTTATGCTTTTATGGAATCAAAAGAGAGAGTACAATATGCCTTTTTTTGTTACCATGGAGGGTGGGATATTATAGTTACCAATACCATTGGCCATAAACTATAAGAGAAGCTTTTGATCCCAAATAGATTCACAATGTCTACATGCAAATCAAGCCTCAAATTTATTGATTCTTCCTTGAATATTAGCCACATTCTCTTGATATTATTCAATGTGGATGTCTCTACAAGAAAGCTTTACTTGCCATTAGTTGATCAATGAGAGAAATGCCATTTTATGAGATTGGCAATGGTTTCACACCTTAAACATATGATGTATGTAAGGAATGATAGGAAAACAGTGCAAACCCTTTGAGGCACACCTAAACATTTCATAGGCTCTCTATATCTTCCTTCCTACAAAGAGCACTCTCAAGAATCCTATTGATGGTACCCAAAATAGAGAAGACATAATTGAATGCACATGTGGATGTGATTATAGTTTAGGCCACCAAGAGAGCTTGCATAACACCTTGATTGGTCCTAGCTTGAGATTGAAAATTTGTTTTGTGATAGCAATATCCTTGACAAAATCATGCACATGAGATCCATATAAGAGCAGCACCATCTAATAAATAAATATTTATACATGATCCCCTACCTCTCTCTATCTTTCTCTACCTTTCTCTCTCTCTCTCTCTCTCTCTCTCTCTCTCTCTCTCTCTCTCTCGCAGTGCTTTTTTCTTGATAATAGTCTCGTAGTCTTTGTATTAATGAGGCTCTTTTATAGCTTTTTTTTTTGGAAGAGGGACCCATCCTTTCCTCCTCTTGCAATTATTGATGGTCCTCTTCCCTTCACTCGTTAATAATGCAGTTGCAAGACTCAAATCATATGGTAGGGATGGAGGTTGTTGGGTTGGGCGATGCGTGCATCACGACTGGCATGACAAGTTGTGATGTTGTGGAATGGTAAGTAGCTCATGGGTATTTTTAAATTTTTATTTCACACTATGTCCGGATAGCGGCATGACATCCACCCACTCTGAACCTGCACATCCTTCGATATGTGCCACATATAATCTTCATTTGGATCAATATATTCATCTTCCATCCTTGCATCTTCATCGTCCTCTTGATCATCCAAGTCAACATAAATATGTTCTTCATCTTGCACATGTTCTTCAATTGGTTCACTTACATTTCATTGCTCAAAATTCTTGATCCTCTTTCCTACAAGAGGAATCTTCAAATGTGTGCCATGCAGCATACACAAAGAATGCCTCGCGTTATCATGTTCACGCTTCACAATATAAGGACCAAACAATCTCTTAGAAACCTTTCTAAGTGTACTATGTTAAGCATAAAGACAATGATCATAGACTAATACCTAATCTCCTTTCTCAATGGGTTTTGGATGAAGCCTCTGTTTCTTGTCAAACCTATCTTTATTCTTCAACCTGGCTTATTTTAAATGCATGGTTTCAATCTCGATGTCTTCATTCCTCCTTTCTAGCTATCGAATTTGCAAAGCAAGAATGTCCTCCCTATTCATTTCATTATCCCAAGGTAGCACACTTCAAGTAGTAATAATAACATCCGCAATAGGCATAGTAGGATTTTGGCCATACATAAACTCATCAGCAGGCATATATCCAGCCACTACACTATGTGTAGTGTGATTAATCCATAAAGCAAACCGAAGTAGCCTAGGCCACTCTCGAGTCTTACCGCATGCATTGGCTAAATCTTTGATGAAAGGTGGGTGTCCGTGTTCACTTTTGCCATTTTCTTCAAGATCGTATGTTGAAGTGAGAGCAAGCTTTATGCCAACCTCAAGAAGAATTCCCTAGCTTCTTCAACATCCAAGTCTCTCAATCTGAAATTATATTTCTAACACAACCATATTGGAAAATAACATATTCCAAAAGAAATTTACATACCACACTTTAGCCTTTGTTCTTCATGCCCAACCTTCCATAGGCATAGTCACCAAGTCAACCATCCATTTGTAATGCATGGCTAACAGATAGGTAGGATGTAGGCCATCATGATACCACACATTCGAATACTTTTGGCAAATAGCACAGGTCTCTACAAATTGCAATACATCTTTATACATATCTTTCCACCAAATCTTTCTTTGACCTTTATACATCTTTCCACCAACACATCTTTATACATATATTTCCACCAAATCTTTATTTGATCTTCGTAAAAAGCAGTCCACACACCTTGATGACTAATGCATAGACTCTCATGAAACTCTTTGATAATTTGTTGTTGACTCTCCTTATCACATATTACCCTTTGTGGATTCCTATTTCTTTGCTTTCGATGCTTCCATAGATGGCCATTCTTCAAGAAATATCCCTATTCTTTTCTTTGGATTCTCTTGAACTCCTAATCAATCTATCCCTCTTGCTTAGTCAAAGTGCTCAAGTAGTGGGCAATAAGTAGCCACTCAACATCATACATGTCTTTTGAAAATGATTCAAGAGAAGATGGACAACAACAATGATCTCAAGAAGTGGAGTAGAAATTTGTACCAACATCATCTCCTTCAACAACCATATCTTCTTCATCCTCATACCTAGCTCTTGATAACATATCTACAACTAGATTATCTTTACCTACAATATGGAAAAAGTCTGGTTTCAAGGACTTGATATAAGCAATCCATCGCTACATAGCAATGTCCAGAGTTGAGCAACTAGTGATCATCCCAAGCAACGGTAGACAATCTGTCTCGATAACCATTGATGCACCAATAAAGTATTCTTTATCAAACTTCAATGCAATGATCACTCCCTATCATTCCTTCTTAACCTATGGATAATTTCATTGTCAAGGACTTAAGACTTTGGCTCCAAACCATAGAGTATATATACTTCCTGTCAAGATTGTGGGAGAGAAGGAAGGAGTCTCACTTGTAGCTTTCTTGCTTGCACAATGGGGGAATACACACAAGGGTGGAGGCTGAAAACAGTTTTCCTCTTCTTAGTTGTGTAAGCCAAAAAGAACTCACATACAAAGAAATAGAAGAACCCTATATATGGGTCTCAAACCAAACTCAACTAACTAAGGTGGCATACTAACTGAGCCACGAACTAGAGTAGATAAGGATAGCCATCATGTAGCTATTATTCATGGGCAGTGTACCAACCGCATCTAAACTGACACGTCGGTGACATAAATGCACAACGGTCACCCTGGCATATCACGAGTGGAGCTTGATATCTCAACACTACCCCTCGAGCTCAATCCCAATTCCAGGCACACCAAGTAGGTCTGTGAACTTGCGCAGCTTCTCTGCGCCCAATGCCTTCGTGAATATGTTAGCTACCTGATCCTCTGTGCTAACATAAACTAGATCAATAAGACCTAGTAAAACCCTCTCCCGCACATAGTGATAATGCACCTCAATGTGCTTTATTCTAGCATGATAGACTGGGTTATTTGCCAAGTGTATACTACTCATGTTGTCACAATAAATGACAACTGGCCCATCTGCAGGCTGATGCATATCATAAAGTAGCTTATGAAACCAAGCTACCTCACATGCAGCCATTGCTGCACCCCTGTACTCAGCCTCTGTGCTCGACAAGGCAACTGTAGGCTGTTTCTTGCTGCTCCAAGTGACTGCAGCACTCCCAAAAGAGAACACATATCCACTGGTAGATCGTCTATAAAAAATACTACCAACCCAATCAGCATCAGTGTATCCATGCAATTGTATTTGAACCCCAGTCTCATAAAATAGTCCATACTACAATGTGGACTTCACATACCTGAGTATGCGTTTAGCCGCATCCAAATGCGGTTTCCTTGGAGCCTGCATAAACTGACTTACCAATCCAACAGCATAGCTCAAATCTGGCCTGGTAATAGTCATATAAATCAAACTTCCTACTATGCGTCTGTACATAGTAGGGTCTTCCAGAAGCTCACCTGCATCTGTGCTCAGCTTCACATTCTGCTCCAAAGGAACTGAAATAAGCTTACAACCTGTCATCCCATATTTGGACAGCATTGTCAAGAATCACGTGGTGGAGGGGGTTGCTCAGGATGCTGTGCCAAACACACACAGAATGCACAAGGAGAAGCTCACTCAAGAGACAAGAAGAGAGATGGAGGCCAAAACGTTTTCTTGCTGATTTCTTCTTCTTCTTCCATACACTTTTCAATGTACACAAAGTATAGATAAGATACAACATAAAAGGAAAGTGGCCTACTAAGTCAAACAATGCATAACCAACTACACTAGTCGACTGGCGCTATAACTATGCCAGCTGTAAATAGGTGTAACGACCTGAATATAATAAGTAATGAGTCAGTGGCCATGTGAGATGCATAATGACCACCGACGTGCTAAGTGTAGACGTGTGGACCCATCTAACCAGGCGGTCCATCATCAATGTCTGCATGTGTTGAGCTTGTCATCTCAACACTCCCCCTCAAGCTCAACTGCATCTCTGCAACTCCAAGTAAGCTTCGAAACTTTTGAAGCTTCTCTGTACCCAATGCCTTCGTGAAGATGTCAGCTATCTGATCCTGTGTGCTGACATGCACCAAGTCAATCTCACCTGCTAGTACCTTCTCTCTCACAAAGTGGTAGTGTACCTCAATATGTTTTGTCCTGGCATGGAACACAGGGTTCCTAGCCAACTGTATACTGCTCATGTTGTCACAATAAATGACAACTGGACCTTCCATCTGGACATCCAAATCAGCCAATAGCTTTTGCAGCCATACTACCTCACATGCTGCAACAGCAACACCTCTATACTCAGCCTCTGTACTCGACAAAGCAACTGTAGATTGCTTTTTGCTGCTCCATGCAACTGCTACACTACCAAGAGAGAATATGTATCCGCTGGTAGATCTTCTATCAGACATACTACCAGCCCAATCTGCATCTGTGTATCCAAATACCTGTACATCTGTACCTGCCTCATAGAAAAGTCCATAATGTAATGTGGACTTCACATATCTCAATATGCGTCTGACTGCATCCAAATGTGGCTTTCTAGGTACTTGCATAAACTGACTCACAAGACCAACAGCGTAGCTCAAGTCTGGCCTTGTAATGCTCATGTAAATCAAACTCCCCACTATCCTCCTGAACATAGTAGGGTCTTCTATCTCATCCCCAACATCAGCACTCAGCTTTACATTTTGCTCCAACGGGACTGAAAGTGGTTTGCATGCAGTCATACCATACTTGGACAACATATCCAAGCCATACTGTCTTTGGGACAACCATATACCATCATCACATCTGATCACCTCAATGCCAAGGAAGTACCTTAGCTCACCTAAATCCTTCATCTCAAACTTCATCTTCAAACAGCCCTTGACTTCAGCAATCCCACTATCACTATCACCTGTAATAATCAAGTCATCCACATAGATGACTATGATGACCAAACCTGCATCTCCCTTTCTCACATAAAGTGAGTGATCAGCATCAGAAACATAGAAGCCAATATTGACAAGATACTCTCTAATCTTGTCAGACCATGCTCTAGGTGCTTGCTTGAGCCCATAGAGTGCCTTCTTCAACCTGCACACATACGTGGGATGCTCTAAATCTTCATAACCTGCTGGCTGATCCATATACACTTCTTCCTGCAAATCACCATGCAAGAAGGCATTCTTTACATCCATTTGCTGCAACCTCCAACCTTTGGCTGCTGCCAAAGCAATCACACATTTGACAGTTGCCATCCTAGCAACTAGACTGAAGGTTTCATCATAATCTATGCCATATGTCTGGGCATAGCCTTTTGCAACCAACCTAGCTTTGTACCTGCTAATAGAACCATCTACATTGTGCTTAATCTTATAAACCCACTTACATCCAATAGCTTTCTTTCCCTTCGGCAACGATACTAGATCCCAAGTCTTATTGGCCTCTAATGCAGCCATCTCCTCATCCATTGCTGCATCCCAATGAGCATGACCAACAGCCTCCTCAAAACATGTGGGCTCAACATCCTCAACTAATTTCACCATATAAGCATAATGATGAGCTGCATAACCTTCAAAACCAAATCTTTTAACAGGGTATCTCACCCTGCTAGACTTGCGTACCACTGGATCACTCAATGGAGTCTTTGCATTAACGCGTGCTCTCTGCACACCTGGAGTCCTCACTGAAGGAATGCCAAGCTCATCATCCAAGCTCTCTGAGCATCAAGAACTGCATCAATGCCTTCTAACACTTTATTCTTTCCTTTGTCTTTACCTGTAGTGCTACTAGATGCACCCGAAGATGTAGAGGTACTCCTTAGTCTCCCAGACCAAGGACTACCAGATGATGTCTCTGGTCCACTAAGAGTTCGTGATTCTTGCTTTTCAGCCTGCACATGAGTGTCATGATCATCATCATCATCCAATGCATCACCACTAGATGCATACCAACTGCTCATTTCATCCAAGATGACATCCCTGCTCACTCTGAACTTACATGTGACAGGGTTGTAACAGCGATACCCTTTCTGCTCTAAAGAGTATCCAATAAAGACACTTTTCAGCCTTTGGATCCAGTTTCTTCCGCAACTCATCTGGCACATGAACATACGCAATGCAGCCAAACACTTTCAAGTGTGAAACATCAGGCTTCTTACCTGTAAAACATTCTTCGGGGGTCATACCATGAACTACAACTGTGGGAGTTCTGTTCATAATATAAATACCAGTATGAACAGCCTCAGACCAAAAATACTTAGGCATATTCTTTTCAGCCATCAAGGCACGTGCAACTTTTGCAATATGCCTTTTTTTCCTTTCTGCAACCCCATTTTGCTATGGGATATACCTGCATGTGAACTGTCTCTTTATCCCATGAGACCTCAGAAAATCACTGAACTCATTGGAGAGGTACTCTCCCCCTCCATCTGACCTCAAGCACTTTACTTTCAAGCGTGTTTCTCTTTCAACTGCAGCCTTGAAAGTTCTAAAGTGCTCAAAAGCTTCACTCTTTTCCTTCATAAAATATACCCACAGCTTTCTGGAACAATCATCAATGAATGTGACAAAGTATGAACTCCCTCCAAGAGATACATTTTGTGTAGGCTCCCAAATGTCTGTATGCACAACGTCAAGGATATTTCTGCTTACATCTCTGTCATGTGAAAAGGGTTGTCTTGCCTGCTTACCAAACTGACATGCTTCACATACCTTCTGAAATTCTACAACTTTAAATGTAGGCAAACCTGTAACCAACCCTTTGGACTGCATTAATTTCAGCCTCTGTACATTTGCATGTCCAATGCGTTTGTGCCAAATTTCAATGTCTGCAACAACACCTTTTCCTTTGGCATACATAGCAGCATTCATAGTAGGAATTCCAGCATCTAGAGTGAACATACGTCCAACTCTACTTCCCTTTGCTATCAACCTGCACTTGTCATTGAAGTCCTCTACAAAGCAGCCCTTTGCATTAAATCTGACTTGCAGCCCTTGCTCTACCATTTGACCGATTGACACCAAGTTCTTTGTAATAGATGGCACATGTAATACATTTGAAAGACTCTTTGTCTTACCATCATGCAAGGACAAGGGAACTTTTCCAATGTGTGAAATTAGGTGGCATGAGTCATCACCCGTCTGCACATAACCTGCATTCTGCAAATCCTGCATCTCTCCAAACCATTCTGCATGGTTGGTCATATGATTGGATGCACATGAATCAACATACCAAACATCTTCATGTGTTCCCTTTCCTGTAACAGCATTCAGCATATGCTGCATAACGAACAAACGTTCATTTTTGTCTTCATTCTGTCGTGAAGACGATGCATAGTTTCCTTGCTGCAACTTACCACTGCGGATATCATCTTTGTTAGCATAACATTGGGCTGCAATATGACCTGTTTTTCCACAGTAGTGGCACACAATACCAGAGTTGTTAGAACCTCTGTTCTGCCATCCACCTCTTCCTCTAAAGCTCCCCCTGCCTCTAAAGTTACCACGACCTCCTGAAACCTGCATATCACCAAATTGCTGATTCAATCTATTTTGCTGGTTATCACTACCACGTCCTGTACCACGGCCTCTTGAAGAGAACCTACCACGTCCCCTTCCTGAACTGGAGTAGAAAGCCTGGACCTGTTCACCACTTCTTTCAGATGTCTCACTCTGCATGTTGATTTCTTCAGTGATCATTAGAGAGACCAACTCATCGAAATCTGGAAATGGCTTTCTGACATATACGGAAGTTACAAAGGACTTCCAAGCCTTTTCATTGTTAAGTCCACCCAAGGTAGACGACACCAAATCATCATCATCGGGCATTGCATCAATTGCTGCCAATGCATCTGCAATGCTCCTTACCTTCAGTGCATACTCATTGATAGACATCTTTCCTTTCTTCAATGTATTCAACTCTTACTTGAGTTGAATCTTTCGTGCCTTTGTATTTACAGAAAACATACTTTCAAGTATGGTCCAAGCTGCATATGCATTCTCTGCATTTCTAATGTGTCCCAGCATATTATTGTCAATTACTGCAGACAACCAATACATGACCTTTTTGTCTTTTGCATTCCATTCCTTTCGTGCCTTTGTCTCTTCTGCAGTTGGAGGATCACTCACCTCCGGCTCCTTTTCTTCACCTGAAACGAACTCGTAGAGGCCTTTTCCAATAAGGAAGTTCGTGATACGAAACTTTCATGATGGGTAGTTATTCTTGTCGAGCTTCTCAATGACGGGGCTTCCACTGTTCTTTGCCATTATCACAAAACTAATACCAAACAGCAAGCAAATCTTCTGCAACCCTTGACATGTAGTGCACAGCAATACACCAGACAGCCTTTTTCACTGTCTGCTCAACAATATATGCAATCTGCAACAACCAGTTTGCAGATAAACCTTGTGTTTACTCACTGGTAAACACCTTTGAAGTTACAGATCTGAAATCTGTAACCTGCGCACCCACGTTCGGTCAATACAGTCGAAGTCATAGTGTACCCTAAAACTGCTGTCTGTAACCTTGCGGCTCTAAAACAGGCCCTGAAACGGCCTCAAATGCCCAAAATAACAGCGGGAAAGGCCTGAAGGGCTTATCTACAGAATATACAGTGCTGTTCGCGCACACCAAATCTCATTGCACTCTGAGATTTTTGCTCTGCCCTGCTTCTGGTGCCTCCACAGGCACTATCCAAGAGAAAGAGTTGAAGGATGGGAGAGCTTCTTACCCGTGGCTTGCTTGCTCGAACCTTGCTTCTTCTCCTTTGCTTCAACCTTCGAAAATCAGCCTCTCTCAATGGCGCGGCTCTGATACCATGTCAAGAATCACGTGGTGGAGGGGGTTGCTCAAGATGCTGCGCCAAACACACACAGAATGCACAAGGAGAAGCTCACTCAAGAGACAAGAAGAGAGATGGAGGCCAAAACGTTTTCTTGCTGATTTCTTCTTCTTCTTCCATACACTTTTCAATGTACACAAAGTATAGATAAGATACAACATAAAAGGAAAGTGACCTACTAAGTCAAACAATGCATAACCGACTACACTAGTCGACTGGCGCTATAACTATGCCAGCTGTAAATAGGTGTAACGACCTGAATATAATAAGTAATGAGTCAGTGGCCATGTGAGATACATAATGACCACCGACGTGCTAAGTGTAGACGTGTGGACCCATCTAACCAAGCGGTCCATCATCAATGTCTGCATGTGTTGAGCTTGTCATCTCAACAAGCATGTCCAATCCATACTGCCTCTGCAAGAGCCGTATCCCACTTGGTGATCTAATCACCTCAATGCCCAAGAAATAACGCAGCTCTCCCAAATCCTTCATCTCAAACTTCTGCTTCAATAGCATTTTCACATGAAGGATATCTTCATCACTGTCACCTGTCATAATCAAATCATCAACATAAATGACAAGTAGCATAATACCTTTCTCTGTTTTTCTCACATAAAGTGAGAAATCTGCCTTGGAAATCTGAAAGCCAATAGTGACAAGATACTGTCCTATCTTGTCAAACCATGCTCTAGGTGCTTGCTTCAAGCCATACAAGGCTTTCCTCAACCTGCAAACAAACTCAGGATGAACAACATGCACATAACCTGGTGGCTGCTCCATATAGACCTCTTCTTGCAAATCACCATGCAAGAAGGCATTCTTTACATCCATCTGATGTAAAGACCATCCCTTTGATGCAGCCATAGCAATGACTGCTCTTACGGTTGCCATCCTTGCAACTGGACTAAATGTTTCTTCATAATCAATGCCATATGTTTGTGCATACCCCTTGACTACTAATCTTGCCTTGTATTTATTCACAGAACCATCTGCATTGTGTTTCACCTTATAAACCCACTTACAGCCAATTGCATTCTCACCTTTAGGCAAAGGTACCAATTCCCATGTAGCATTTGCTTCCAAGGCATCCATTTCTTCATCCATGGCTTTCTCCCATTTTTCTTTTCCCATGGCTTGCTCAAAAGAAGTGGGTTCTGGTTCCTGTATCACTTTGACCATATATGCATAGTGAATGGTTGTAAATCCATCATATTTCAGCCTATCCACATGATACCTAGCTCTGGTAGACCTACGCAAAGTAGGCTCACTTCCAGGTGCTCTCAAAACATCCCTGGTCTTCCTTACTCCAGGTGTAACAATAGAAGGGATACCCAACTCATCATCAATGCTCTGTTCTGAGCCACTGGATTCACCATCCACATAAGAGTGACCTGCATTCACATCAAACATGGGCTGATCTACCTTCTCTTTTCCTTTTCGTGATACTTGCATACCACTATCTACATTGCTTTGAGAAGATTCTCCTTATCTCAATCTGCCTGTCCATAGCGAAGAATGTGAACCACTGCTAGAGGACGCTCTAGGTCCACTAATATCTTGTGACTGTTGCTGTGAATTCTGTGCAGCATTACCATTTTGTGCATCTACATTATCAATCACATTTACTGGTTTATACCAGCTACTCATCTCATAAAAAACAACATCTCTGCTCACTGTAAACTTACGAGTAGAAGGGTTATAGCATCTATACCCTTTCTACTGCAAAGAGTAACCAATAAAGATGCACTTCTCAGCTTTTGGATCCAACTTGGATCTCAACTCATCTGGCACATGAACATAGGCAATGCAACCAAAAATTTTCAAATGAGAAATAGCTGGTTTCCTACCAGTATACCTCTCCTCTGGAGTCATCCCATGTATTGCTGTAGTGGGAGTTCTGTTCATTATGTAGACTGTTGTAGCAACTGCCTCAACCCAATAAAAATCTGGTAGGTCTTTTTCATTGAGCATGGCACGAGATACCTCTCCAATATGTCTGTTTTTCCTTTCTGCAATTCCATTTTGTTGTGGGGTATGACTGCATGAATATTGCTGCTTTATGCCATGCTCCTGCAGGAACCTTGCAAACTCATTTGAGAGGTACTCTCCCCCTCCATTTGACCTTAGGCATTTTATTTGTAGGCCTGTTTCTTTTTCAACCATAGCTTTAAGAGTTTTGAAATGCCCAAAAACTTCACTTTTCTTTTTCATAAAATACACCCAAATTTTTCTGCTATAGTCATCAATAAAAGTAACAAAATAATGACAGCCTCCAAGAGATGCAGCTTTAGTAGTCCACACATCAGAGTGGATTAATTCCAATGGCTTCTTACTCTCTTGAACATGTCTAGGAAATGGTTTCCTTGCCTGTTTTCCAAACTGACAGGCTTCACATACCTTATGCATTTCTGCAACCTTGAATTTTGGCAATCCTGCAACAATATTTTGGGCCTGCATTGATTTAAGTCGCTGTATATTAACATGACCAATGCGTTTATGCCAGATATCAATGTCTGCAACTACACCGGTCCCATGTGCAAACATTGCTGCACTCAATTCAGGCATGTCTGCATCCAATGTAAACATTCTGCCCTTGTTCTTTCCTTTTGCTATCAGGCGACCTTTATTTTTCATATCCTCAACAAAGCATCCATGAGGGTTTAATCTGACCTGCAAGCCCTGCTCAACCATTTGTTCAACAGAAACCAGATTCTTGGTGATATTCAGGACATGAAATACATCTGACAGGTATTTCTTTTTCCCATCCTGCATAGACAAAGGAAATTTTCCAATCTACACAGTAGGATGTGCAGTATCATCACTAGTCTCCACAAATCGTGGTTTTTCCATTTTTCTTGCATCCTGCATCCATTCTGCATGACTTGTCATGTGGTTTGATGCACCTGAGTCAACATACCACACTTCATTGCTTTCTTCTGCACTTGTCATAGAATTGTTCATGTGCTACACCATAAACAAATGCTCATTTCTGTCACATCACCCTGTCTACTAGAAGATGCATAATTTCCTTATTGCAATTTCCCATTCATGATGTCATTCTGCTTTTTATAGCAGTCTTTAGCCATATGACCCATTTTACCACAGTAGTAGCATTCAACATTGCTGTTTGCATTTTGGCCTCTTTGCCATCCACCATGACCTCTTTGGCTCCCCCTGCCTCTAGAGTTACCACGTCCTCCTCCATAGGACTGGTTTTCTTGAGTCTGCTGCATATTCTGATTTCTACCACGGCCTCCAGATCGGCCTCCTCTACCTCTGCCTCTATCTCTTCCAGCATTTGAGTAGAAGACAGTTTCTTTTGAAGTTCCTCCTGAAGAAGATGCACCACCATTTCTCTGCTCCTCAGAAATTAGAAGAGCAATCAACTCCTCAAAATCAGGGAATCTTTCACGAACTGAAATGGATGCCCGAAACTGTGCATAATCCTTTCCTAGACCATTCAAGGTCACAGAAACTAAATCATCATCTTCCACTGGCGACCCAATGGAAGCAAGTGCATCTGCAATCTTCTTCACTTTCATGTGGTAGTCATTGATGCTGATATTTTCTCTTTGCACATTATGCAACTCTTGCTTGAGCTGCATTTTCCTGGCTTGCGTATTTGTGTTATACATTTTTGACAAAGTATCCCATGCCTCCTTTGGCGTACTTGCATCTTGAATATGCACAATCATAGAGTCTGAAATGCTGATAGACATCCAGTACATAACTTTCCTGGCTCTCTCATGCCATGCTTTAAATGCCTGCATTTGCTGTTGATTGGGAACATCAGGAAGAATTGGTTCTTCTTCATTTCCTGCAACGAATTCCCAATATCCTTTTCCCATAAGAAAATTCGTCATTCTAAACTTCCATGCTTGGAAGTTGTTCTTGTCAACCTTTTCAGTGACAATCTGTGAAAGAGAATCGGACGCCATTACAGAACACTGCAAGAAATTCTGTCAGTGCAAAGAACATAGCTTCAGCCTCACAAGGGCAAATCTGCAAAATTGACGAAAGTGGTATTTGACCACACAATCACTTCCTAGTGACGATTTTGCATCAACAGACAACAAGGATGATTCTGTAACTCCCAATGTCTCTGCGCACAGGCATACGATGCAATTTCTACAGTAACTTTTCACCGACCTGTAGAATAGTGGTTGCACAGCATAAAACTGGGCCTTTTTCTGAGTGCGTGCAGAAAAATTTCATAAATGCTTGCTTTGAGTCCCGCATGAGATGCATTAGATCCATACAAGGATAGGACATTAATAATGATAAATTGCATCGCAAGTATTCGATAGACTGAATTTCCCCAGACGCGCGTATCAAGAGAAGACCATTGTATTTTAAATGCTATACAATGAATTCATAAAAGACACAAGCATTGTTAGCTTCCCATCCTCGCAATAGTAGGAGCATTTTTTGTCACTTCAAAGGTTTATGTTGCAAATCGTATGTCCGATAGATTGAATTTCAAGCAACTTATTTTAGAAGGGAATCATTTTTGAAGCTCTAGACCTTTGGCAAACTCTTGCTAGTAGGTCATCCTATTAGATTGGGAATGTTGATATCGTACTTAACTCGGAAAACAATGATCATAAATATTAGAGGCTAAGTTGCCTTGGGATCCGCCTCATAAACACTATGTTTTTCAATCAAAATTTGGGGATTGGGCTAGATACAAACAACTCCGTGTTGCAAATCAGAGTTGAAAACATGAGAGAGTGTGCACAAGAGGGAGAGAGAGAGCTCAAGTACAAGAACAAGATCTTGTTTATTCAGTTGCTCAAAGTACAACTAGTACACTCTCCTCTACCTTGAGTGTGTACTTTAGGCTATTTATATAGCTACTAGAGGAGTTAGGGTTAGGGTTTCCCTTGTCCTCTAGTCCATTTACACCTAGCTACCCTTATCCTCTCTAGTGTAAGGAGAGTTCCTATGCTTATCTTTCAACACCCCCCTCAATGCCAGGCGGCATTGGATAAAACATAATAGGATGCCTCCCCTTAATTCTCAATGAGATGCCTTTATAAATTAGGCTACAAGAAAAGGTTGTAGGTAGAGAGCGTTACAAGACTCAAAAGAGCCAGTCACCTGTGGATTGGGAGGAAAAGTTGACTTCCAATTCCTTAGGTACTTTTGGAACACCGGGATACTTACTAGTGATATGCTCCATCTTTTTACATTTATTGCACTTCATTTTTTAAGGATATTTCTTCCAGCAGTTGCTCATAATATGCCCCTTTTTGTGACAGAAGGAGCACTTAGTAGAAGCTGTATGGACTAACACTTGCTCATGGGAAGTAAATGCTGAAGACCCTTCAGTATTGTTTCTCTTTTCTTCATCCATGCATGATTGGATGGTACTTGCTAAAGTTGGGTTCGGGATATTAGTTAGGGGAGTCACAAGGGTTGGAAAGACCTTCTTCACAGACTTTAGCAGCATGACAATGGCATCTTCATCATGGATAGGTGCTTGAATGGAAGCAAGTTGTGCCATAAACCCCTTCATATGTGAAATGAACTTGCTTAGATCTCTCCCTATTTGTATTCCAAGCTAAAAAACTCAATCTTGAGAAATATCTTAGAGTTCTTCCATGTAGTACTGTAGAGCCTTCCCAGATCATCCCACTTTTCTTTTGTAGTTGAGAGTTGGTCAATGTGATGAATTAAAGATTCATCTAAATGAAGCATGATGATGGCATGAGCCCATTCATCATCTTCTACATCAAGGGGATTGGATGGGTCAATTATTTTGCTTCCTTTTATGAAGGGCCAACATCCTCTTTCTATCATTTTGTATTTGACCAAAACTTGCGAAGGATGGAAATATTTTCCATTAAATTTCCAAATTTGAGGACAAAAATTAGCATATGTTGTGGCCATTGGGAAGGTCTTACCACTTATTAGAACAAGGGCAATGTCTAGTCCCTTACAACCTTGCCACTGAATGTGGAAGCAAATCAAACAATTGATATCAGAGTTTTAATGAGGAGAAAGGCTGAAAATCATACATATGTAATATTTCAAAATATGACTTTGGTGGTCCTTTCTTATATGCAATCTTCTTCCGAGATTTAATGGTCTTTTTAGGCTTTAATGATGTGAACCTAGACTGGACTTCAGGCTCCTCCTTGTGGTATGGCTTAGTGGATGAACCATGTGTTGGACAAGGATGGTCTATGATTTCAATGCTTGTTACTGATGACTCCGAGGGGAGTACAATGACACTCATCCCTCTGATTTCATTGACCAATGTTCTTGAAAAATCCAGACATGATATGCAATACAAGTTTAGGATAGGATGGTCTATGTGTTTATAATTGTGCACATAGCCTTACAACATGAAGTAAAGCACTCAATTGTTTTAATTTTCTGAAGAAAACATTCAGATTTTGTAAGAACCAGTAGCAATAATGATTGAGCAATGTGTCTTAGTGCTTACAAGCACTCATATGTAGTTTATGTTGCTAGAGGTGGTATATGTTAGTCTTGATGAGCTTGATGATGACCTTCCAAGTAAAAGAAAAAAATTTGAAGATTGAAGAAGCTTGAAGCTTCATGGATTTGGCTGCTTGAGATCCACATGTAGGGTTTGGCTTATAGCAACCAGCAGAGATGGAATTTATCCAAACCCTCTTAGGGGGAGATGGCCCAGTATGGGGGCTATGAAAGTCCTATGTTGGCCCCAGTGATTACTCCCTCGTCAACATGCACATCAGCTCATAATGTCATGCCTACAAATCTGTGCTTGTTTCTGCGTTTTTGACAATGCTGCCCACCATGTCGCTTAATCCCATCCTTTGATGTGCCAGGCTAAATTTCCCTGAGCTAAAGAGAAGATCTCTAGAAGAAATCAAGAGCTGAAACTGCTTCTATTGCACACACCAACTTCTCAAGGTCAGGGGGCCTGACTGGCTATGGTGGAAAGGAAGGTAACTGAGATGGCAAGAGTTCTTCTTATGCACTTAGATGTGTAAAGAGGCCGAGGGAAGCTGAAGGATCAGAGATGGATCTGATACCATGTTGAAAATTAGAGTTGAAAGCATGAGAGTGTGCACGAGAGAGAGAGAGAGAGAGAGAGAGAGAGAGAGAGAGAGAGAGAGAGAGAGAGAGAGAGAGAGAGAGAGAGAGAGAGAGAGAGAGAGAGAGAGAGAGAGAGAGAGAGAGAGAGAGAGAGAGAGAGAGAGAGAGAGAGAGAGAGAGAGAGAGAGAGAGCTCAAGTATGAGAACAAGATCTTGTTTAGTCAGTTGCTCAAAGTACAACTAGTACACTCTCCTCTACCTTGAGTGTGTACTTTAGGCTATTTATATAGCCATTGGAGGAGTTAGGGTTAGGGTTTCCCTTGTCCTCTAGTCCATTTACACCTAGCTACCCTTATCCTCTCTAGTGTAAGGAGAGTTCCTATGCTTATCTTTCAACGCTCCGAGCCTCAAAGGCAAGTAGAGAGCTCAAGGGAAACCCGAGACAAAGGAAAGGCCGATGCTTTTGAACTCACCAAGAAGAGGGTTAGGTTATTAATCAATATAAGTTCTCAATAGAATTTACATTCTCGCATAGTTGTATAAGACCTTGGCATGTGTCTTAGCCAAAGTGTTAAGTAGATTTTGCATGAAATTGCTTAGACCCCAAGGGGGAGAGCGAGTATGCGATGGAAGATTATCACAACTATTCCTGCAATGTTTGGAAAAGGATACCATTGTTTTGTGGATTGATTAGATAACTTCCTAAATGCTTTCGCATTAAACTGATTGTGGGATGTGAATTGGATGATAATTCCAAGTGTTTGTGTTTGATGGTAAATGCATGGCAAGGGTATGTAATGACAAGTTGCCATGGAAATAAAGGAATGTTCTTGTGGGAAGATGATATTAGGTTGATTGCCTTGATTGTGCTTGGTTATTAATTGAATTAAATAAGGAATGATATTTTATGCAGGTGGATCATCTCCAAGGTCATGTCACAATTCAACCCGAGAGGGCACTACTCGATTCACGGGCCAAAGGTTGAGTGGTGAAAAGGCCAACCATGGACGTTGTGTCTCACTCTTAGGATGCTTGGGGTCAGTGGAGCTCTGGACACCCCTTATTGAGTCTGGGACGGAGCTATAGACTATTGTGAGTCCAACGTCTGGGGTGTTGGAAGGTCCTATTCTAGACACTGGTTAGAAATTATGGTGCCATGTCATTTGGACCAGGTACTTTTGTTGGATAGAAGGGATACATAATTCTCTTGTATGGGTAGGAGACAAAGATTAACTTGAGATAACTTAATTAGGAACTTGTTTGAACTTTTTTGTCAAAGGACTACTTGTTCTGTGTTCTCGTCTGTGACGTAACTTACGTGAATGAACCCTGCTCCCTAAAATGTTTAATTAAGGAAGTTGATTTTGAATGTCACACATAAATGTGATAGGACCTAATTAGAAAACTAAAGCTATCAAGGGAAGCAGATGGGCGGAACCCCGGACGGGTCCGTCCTACAGAAGGGTGGTCGCAGAGAATTGGGAGGGTTCTCACAAGGTTCAATAGTCATATGACTCTTAGGTAATATTAGGTTAGAGCCTGATTCATGCCATTTTAGGGGATTGAAATGGGACTATGCCCTACGAGCAGAGAGGTTGAGTAGCGCATCCCTCTCGTTTTCCATTCTCTTTGAACCAAGTGTGGCATGGATCTGCTTCGGATTGGGTATCTTTGTGTAAAGTAGAATGTCCAAACCCAATGCTAGAATGCTGTCAAGAGACCTTGACCCCTAGAAACTCAAGGTTCAAGTCAATCCTAGTGGGTTCGACTGCGAACATTTTGTTGCAAGGCGGACTCGAGAAACCCTAGGCAACAAACCCAGTGACATTCCATGGGACTGCCGGGCATCGTCGTCTAGACTCATCTCTCAATGGACCGCTAAAAACGTGATTCGATAGTCGATAGGCATGTTACATTTACTTGCTTTGGAACACATGTCTTCTCTGAAGCCTTCAATCACTTTGTACATGAACATACTTTAACAACTTCATCACCTTCCTCTAGATTTGAATCAACTATGGTTGCAAGCTCTCCATTGGTATCAACAAAAGAAACTTCTTCAACAACTTCTAAGATCCCTTCATCATCTTCAATCACACCACCTTCCTTCAAGCTCTTTTGAACATTACCAACATGTTGATGTTCCTTCCTTTGCAAGTCTTGAAACTTTCTAAGACACATGGAACCTTTTGATGTTAGCCCTATAAATCTTGTAGAAATAGCTTTCTTACCTTCTAAATTAGGCGAGAATCTTTTTCTTTGTGTACCATCATAGTCCTGCTTGGTTCTTTAAGTTAAAGCAATTTGGTCTATCTCTAGAAGCATAATACTCGAGATTTGTCTCATTGTTGCTAAAGTATGCCCCGACTATGAGCATATCCCAATAGGTTTACAAATTTTGTGATGGGTTAAATCCTGCAATCAATGACTTTGTTCCCACATAGAGAAATGACCAAAACCTGCGATGCTTCTACTGCAAGGAACCTGGGCACTTCAAAAGAGAGTGTCCCAAACTTGGTGAGGACCACCACCAAAGGACGATTCTGTGGGCAAAACAGAGCTGTGCATGGTCAGGGTCAAGCAGTAATGGGGAGGGTAAGTACTTCGAATATCACCATCAAGGAATTAAATGAAGAGGAAGAACCAACTATGGAATCAAAGATTGCAAAGGCGACAGTCCATGCTGCTCTCCATAAAAAGGGACTGAATCACCAATTCTCGGTGATCTAGTAGTACCCCTTCAAACTACCAAGATAAGAATTTAGGCTAATGCAAGATATCTTTAGACCATACCTTGACAAGTTTGTACTTGTTTTCTTTGATGACACCTTGGTCTACTCCAAGGAAGAAGAAGACCATGAACCTCAACTTTGCATAATTTGTCCTTGAAATCATGAGGACGCACAAGCTTTATGCCAAAAAGAAGAAGTGTGCCTTCTTCAAATGATAGATTGAGTATCTAGGCTTCATTGTATGAGAAGAGGGAATCTCTGTGGATCCTGCAAAGGTTAAAGATGTATAAGAATGGTCCCCACCAACCACTATTAAGGAAGTGCATAGCTTTCTTGGTCTAACAATATGGTATAGAATCTTCATCAAAGATTATGCCTTAATTGCGGCATCCCTCACAGATCTTCTAAAGAAGTAGGTTGCCATAGTGTGGATAGCCACTGAACAAGCAAGCTTTGACCAACTCAAAAATAGCTTAGTGACATTACCGATTCTGAAACTCCCTGACTTGAGCAAGGAATTTGAAGTTGTTACAGATGCCAGCTCACTTGCACCAGGCTATGTATTAATGCAAGAAGATCATCCTGCCGCATATTTCTCAAGGAAGTTAAAAACCCATGAGAAAAATTATGCTACTCATGACTTGGAACTATTCACTATCATTCATGCCCTCAAACTCTGGAGACACTACTTACTTGGCAACAAATTCTCCTTGGTTAGAGACCACAAGAGCCTCAAATGAATCTTCTCCTAAGCTGATCTCAACATGAGGCAATACTGCTGGATCGAGGTGCTACAAGAGTATGACTTTGAGATTATACCTAGCAAGGAAAATGTGGGAGAAGAGCCTCAAATGGATCTTCTCCCAGGCTAACCTCAACATGAGACAACGCTGTTGGATCGAGGTGCTACAAGAGTATGACTTTGAGATCAGATATAGACCTGGCAAGGAAAATGTGGTCGATGATGCCTTAAGTCGTAAAGCATTCCTCAACTATCTCATTATGGAGGAACCTAGAAAATGAGACTCTAAACATGACCCACAATATCAGAAAATGATAAAGAAGATCCTAGAAAAGGACCAAAGTCCCAAACTCAAAGTTAAATACCAAGAGTACTCGGTCTATGAAGGCCTAGCCTACTTTAGGACAAGACTATGTATTCCTTTGAGCCAAAGACTTAAACAACAGATACTCTAGAAAGCACATGATTCCCCTTTCTTTGGTCATCTAGGATATGACAAGACTCTTAACATGTCAGGAAGAGCTATCATTGGGAAAGACTTAAGGGAGATGTACTTAAATATGCCACTGAATATTTCTCTTACTAGTGCATCAAGGCAGAGCATGTCAAGATGCCTGGCTTAATTTATTATGAGTGCGCACTCTAAACTCATAAACGTTTATTAATTTAAATATGTATTTTGCGAAATCACTTGCTATGGAATCACTCACTTACACATTAAATTAACAAAACGTTCGAAAAGGATAAGCGTCCCCATCGACTTTTCGCATAAAGAATCTACCTTGTGTGTGAGCCTCGATAATAAAATTTTACCGAATCCATCGCAAAACCTCACAGAATCCACCGTAAAATATGCCTCCTGGCGCACATAAATTGCATGGAGATTTCATGGTAATATATACAAAAAGTTTCAAGGAGAGGTGCACTAAGCACCCCTAGCTAGCTACCAACCTTATCCAAGGGGGCTTTTGATAGCCACCTCGAGAATGTGGACTGAACCCATCGTGAGAGGTCTCTCTATAGAAACACTTGTTCATAGGACGATGCTCGGGTGCCAAGGGGACTCTGGCTATAAATCCACTGCCTCTAGGTCCTACTCAGATGATCTGTGTGACTCGGGAAGGAATATCGAGGCCCTGTTACTAGTGCAAGGGAAAAAACTTGGAGGAAAATAAGACATATCCTTACGGATTGCGGTCCGTCCTATGGCAGGGTGGTCCCAGAGAACTAGGAGGCTTCTCAACATTCAAATCACGATGACGTATTGACCTTAGACAATGTAGGGTGGAACCCTGGCTCATATCGATTTAGGGGACCGGAATGGGACTTTACCCTATGGGTAGAGAGGTCGAGCGATGCATCCCTCTCATTTCCCATTCTCTTTGAACCAAGTGCAGTATGAGTCCACTTCGGTTTAAATGCTCTGTGCAAGGTAAATTCAATGTTAGAAGGCTCTAGAATGACTTGACCGTTAGAAACCCAGAAAGATTCAAGTCGATCTTAACAAGGTTGGCTGATACGTTTCATTGTGGAGTAGACTCGCGAGGCACTAACCAATAAAACATATGACATTCCATGGGAGTGCTAGACAACATCTTTTAGATCAGACTCCCGATGGACTACTAAACCTTGTTGTGACCCATGCACATCATAGCCTAGATCTCTACAAAACTAGTTCACATTGCATGCACAATGGGAGCACACTAGGTGCCCAATCATGACCAATGTTGAGCAACACCACACCATTAAGACATGAGAATATGATCCAACTTACACTACCCCTATCTCATTTTTCATCCTTGCAATGACCCACAATCGATTGCTTGAGAAGAACATAGATGTTCCACACCTACCTCGATAGAAATCTCAGCAAGGAGGAACTTCACGTAGGTAGCAAGATAGACTCACGAGGCTTCCTAATAGATGTCCTGACCTATATCACACATATTGGTGTTCGCCCACATGACATGGATCATTATGTAGGATTGGAATATAACCCTCAAACGCAAGCGCAAGGGATGGGAGTGATAAAAAGACAATTAGAATAGATGATAATAAAGGTAGGAGAAACTACAATGCAACTTGAGTAGGAGAGAAACAAGGTAATAGGGTTGACTCAAGAACTGGAAAATGTCAACAAGCAAGCCATCCCCAGCTAAAAAACACTTTCATAGATCTACAAACTAAATTGGAGACCACTCTTACTCAAGAAGCAATAAAGATGGTAGGAAAAGTAGAAAAATCATGATTGGTCATGTTGTGAAGCATGGCGACTAATCTTGGTAGTACCCTTCTATAGGAGAGCTAGTACAAGGAGTAGGTGGTTGTATGCAATCATATCATCATTGCTCAACAAAGAATTTACCATGAGGTAGCAACAACATTAGTGAGGGTCCAAATTGATCAAGTGGAAGAGATTAAGGCCCAATTAGGAGTTGTCACAATAGCTCTTGAAAATATCGACTTTAGAGCCGAATTCAAGCTGATAACTTATGAGTGTACAAGGGAGAAACTAATGGCCCAACTTCACCATACATATAGGCTGTAGTGATGAAAAATTGAAGGGCATGGGATTTTGGGTGCTTGCCCCGTCCTCCTTTGGTAAAGACCACTCACTTCCTATGGAGACAACACAAGGGAACCACCCTTTGTGATGACAATGGAGGACTACTAGCCTGAGCTTCAGGATTATGAGCTCGGGTAAGTTACTATATGTATATACTCTACATCACGTGAGTTCAAGGCCTATATATAAATATCCTTAATTGTGAATTTTCCTAAATAAAACATATCCCTTTTCTATTCAATTTGTAAATAACCTATTTATATTACACCCTTTTGTATATAAAAAATGTATAAAAATGGTATTTTAAAAATACATTATTTTGAATGCACGTGATGCACACATATATTCATGAGTAACTTACCCGACACTATGAGCTTCACTAGAAGGGATGAGTGATGAAGCCCCCAATTAGTAGCAAGACAGAAAAGCCACCCTAGAATAGCAAGCAACTTATGATAGGATGAAGAGAATATGGAAAGCACAACTACAAAGGGTGCATGATGTGTCTCTAAACCTCAAAGTGACTAAAGGGCAAAATGAGAGCCCAATAGAACCTATACATAGGCATAAAGAGAGCCAATAATTGAGTGATATGGTCATGTTTGAATATGCTAAGTATAGAGATCCCCTCTCCTTGAGGATTGTGTACCTACTTATTAGAGCAAGAGAGAGAATCACCAATTGGATTAGCAAGATGTAGGAGCTCTTCATAGAAGTTGCATACTCATAGGTACATGAAGGAGTATCCATTGTGTCAACCAATGACTTTGAGAGGCATTCCCAAGGTAGCCAAAATGGCACTATCCCATTCTTGAAAATGATGGAATTGGTTGGGATGCCTACTTTTACATACTATCCCTATCCTCTCATAGGCACCTCCAATACCACAAAGAAGAGCATGCTCAGTATAATTTCCCAACGTTTTTGTGTTTGAGAAGACATATAACTTTTAGCCAAGGGACTTAGTTCATTTGTTTAGGGTGTTTGGACATTCGACAAAAACAACTATTCTAATGAGGCTTTCATCACCACTTGCAAGTACTTGAAAGTTCTTATTATACTGCTACTATAGCCACCCACCCTACACAAAGATAGGGTTCCACCCCTCTTCTTTAATGTGAATGCAAGAATAGACACAATTAACATGGTGTAGCTACATCTTTGTGCATTGCTCTTGCCCATATATTTTACAAGTATCCTAAAAGATATGGTGGATAGCTAGTTTGCCATGGGTACCCACCTATTTTATCCAAAATTCCACCTCCACTTGAAGCTAGACACAAAGGAGTGCCTCTACTTTGAGTAGAGTTTGCTTGACTAGAACACTCTAGTCACTACCTGAGGAGTGAAGCATGTTGACAAAAGAGAGGAGTATTCTCGCAATCACACTGCACTTAGGGTCCCTTAAGCCTCAAACAAAATCCAATGATCTTTAGTTGTTTTGGAAGTGTTTAAGAGTGTTTTGGATGAGGTTGATTATGTTTTGGAAGCTCATAATGTTTTATAGTAGAGATATGAGGCTCTGTTATGTTTTGGTAGGTTTTGTTGAGGTTTTGATAGCTTTTGTTTTGTTTTTTTTTTCATCTGTATGAAGCATGGAGTAATGATTGATGAAGTTTGAGGTTTTTTAAAAGCTCATTGAATGGTTTTAGTATGAGTTATGTGGTTCTGATGTTTTTTGTTGACCTTTTGTAACCCTATGTTGAGCTTTTGTAGAGCCTCTATTCCTATCTTGTTATATTCTGTATGCATTTGTAAGTGTTCTGTGAAATGTATGTGAGACGTTAGGAAAGTTTTCTAGCCTTGGAAAGAGGTAAATGTAAGTTTAAAAGAGCTCAAAGAAGTGGAAGAAGTAGATATTGAAGACTTAAGAGAAGACTAGAATGAAGTGACAACGATGAGATATGAAGAGTTAGTGTAGTGGCTTTGGTTACCTTTCATATCAGACAAACCTCTTGGAAGGGGCATCCATGACCAAAGAAGTGCTATTATATAATGCTCTTGATAACCCTCTTGCTAATCCTAATGATGTGGTTTTGTTCTGATAGCCCCTCATAGCCACCTTCCTCTCCTCCTTGACTTCCTTTCTGTCTGATGCAATAGAGGTAGTGAGGTTGGTTCTGATACATGGCGTTTCTACCATTCTACTCTTCAAGAAAATAAAAAACAAAAAATAAAATAAACATATATCAATCATGGAAGAAAAGGGCTTCAGTCCCTATCATGCCAACCTATTCTTCGAGAAAAGGTGGAAACATCCTCCGGAGTAGGGCAAAAGAAATGAAAAGAAAAGAAAAAAAATAAAAATAAAATTTTCATGGGAGAAAAGAAAGCAATTCCTTGTCATAACAAACCTCATTCCAAGAAAAGATGGCATACACTCTTGGACATGAAGCTGGCTGTGAAAAAGGTGGCAACACCTTGCAGGCCAAGACCGTTGAATCTCTAGTCGCGAACTCTTGCAGAAGAAGTTTTCGAGCCACCTCCTTTGGTGCATTGAATCTTGTAACCTCATCAGTGCTTTTGATTTCTACAATAGACTAAGCTTTCAACATGCAATCCAAGCACCGAACTTATGGCTACCTCCCTAGGTATGCCTCTTCATCAACCAATCCACGGTGACATCATCAACCAGACGAAGATGATCTTCATCGATAAACCTTGAGCGATGTAAGCTTGCATCCTAACCGGATGGGGATGTGAGTATGGGTTGCCCTCTATATCCATCAACCGAGTGTGAGACAGAGGGTGGGGTGAGTGACAAGTCCTTGCTGTTTATATCCAATAGAGAGGTGAGATTGTGTGAATGGAGAGCTGTACGCACGAGATGGGCCTCTCAATGCACAAAGAAATTTTTTTTTCCTACGCACGGCACTATAAGGATTCGTCCATGGCCTTCCTTCTTGCACCATATGCCGACACATGGCGAGATGCATAGTTGCACCATCAATTGCACACAACGCATACACCCTCTACACACATGAGAGTGAGATTAATATCAATGGGATTCAGAAATGGGTTGCCCTCCTATATCTATCAACAGAACATGAGATAGAGGGGGGTTGATCATGACTGATGTCTCCTCAAATACTTATTGAGAAGTGCGGATTAAGAGATGTTACGACACTTGGTGTTAGGTATGTTCTCGTTTTCCTATGCACATTAGAGAATTTTAGTGGTAAAAAATAGGACCTCTAAGAAAATACAACCTTAAACTTTCTCTCTCTAGAAAAATAGCACATTTTCTCATTTTTGGGCCTAAAAGTATCCCCGTTTGTGTAGTAAATGGTCGAGATACTGAATCAGCTTCTTCCCTGAGGCAAAAGCAACATCATTGAATTCCCCAAATTCAAAAATTTTAAAAAGTGAGAGTTTCTTCTAAAGCCTTTCTCGCTTCTATAGCAATGGTGCAAAATCCACCACACGTAGGTGCAATGGCAAATACAAACTCACAAAATCCACCACACATAGGTGCAATTGCGGACACAAACATGCAGCAACCTCCTCTGAATACCAATGCCAAGTATCACCTCCACATAGATGTAGAGAATGTTTATGCCCCATTACAAAAAAGGAGGGAAGGAAATTACATCTCAGAAATAGTGAAGACGCAACTACATGAGGGAGGAGCAAGGCATGTTGACCTTTGGTGTGATGGTTCTCTTTATCCCAAAGATCCTCACAGTATTAGCACCCCACCCTTTTCAAACCCGACTACCCTTCTTAGGTTTGTCGAAGATGGAAATAATGGCTTTCTTGGCTATTGCAAAGCTATCTCTACAACACTTGCAATGGAGAGTGCAATGATGCACATCAAGAGCAGAACCATCAATAACTTAAAGGTGGAATGCAACCTCCAAGAAGAAAATATCAAAGCCCAACAATAGGAGATAGAAAGGCTGAACAAGCAGCTACAAATTTTGAGATAGAAGCAAACATTACTTGGCCCTCGACAAAGGAAACGAGAACTACATAACATAGAGGATTTGAAGGTGGGCTGTAGAGGTATGAAGAAACAAATAAGGGCTATTAGGTTAGGAATCTCTTATCTTACTATTCTGTTCTTTTTTCTTATTATGTCTTCTTGCTTTACATTGTCCCTCTTATTTAGGGATGTGCTACATCCAAACAATGAAAATCATACCCCAATGTCAACCTTGCAAAGCGACTTAAGCCACTTGTTAGGTCAAAGATTGCAGAAGAACTCATACAAGAGAAGAAGTTTAAGGTAGTGCAAAGGCAAGTTGTTGAGCAATTTGTGAGCTAGAACATGGTTTCTGTGGAGGGTATATAGAGCACATGGATGAGAGTGGTATAAGTCGCAATGGCTATGGTGTCTTACAAAAAGAGGTTAGAATTTCATTTAAATCACAGGGTATTAAGCCAAAGCTCCTGCCCACAACTGCAGCAATTTGGAGGCTTCAAAAATATCTTAACTTAAAGCAGGAGAAGTATTTTGGAAATCCCTATCACATCAATGGAAAGTTTCAGGCAAAAGAGGGTCTCAAGGTCTGGTTATCTATGATGAATATAACAATATCTTCATGAATTTGGAGATACTATAAGTTCAAATAGTTGAGTTTTACAACATCTCACATGTAGAGACAAATGGCATATTGAACTTTAAATTAAAGATGGATGAGTGTCAGATTTTGAAAGATGTTTAGATGGAGAGGGTAGCCATTACATTGATGGATAGGGCAATGGCAAACATGCCAAGGGATGATCCTCCTTACTTTAGTGTACAATCTGAAATGAATTTATGGTGGCTTGGGATATTTTTGGTTGTATCAGAGAATTATGAAGCATTGGAATGGGTCTTTTAGAAGACTCCACTACCAAATGTTATTAATACTCAAATCAAAAGATAGAAGACACTACTAGTTCCAAATAGGGGCAACTTTCAAGTTACTTGGCATCTTGCATCAAACTTGAAGACTCTAAAGTGCTTATATAATTGTAACAAAGGCCCAATCACCCTTGCCTGTATTGCATGGAGGATGCAAAAACACTTAATCAAAAGTGGTGGAAGAAGGTGCCTAATCGTCACCAGTTTGACAAATATTTCAAACCAATCTTTGATATACCTCTACCGAATGTACATATATTTACAATGCATGCACTTTATCAGGTGATTGAGAGGCTTGTCAACCTGTACATTGGATTTGCTTGGAAGATTAGGAACCACATATAACAAACAAAGAGGATTGCCGCTCTTGAGATGTTATTGGTAGACATGAAGCTTCATGGAGGAGAGATACAAATCGTGCAGGATCAAAAAAAGTCAAACAACAAAATAGACATACCAAGAAAAGTTTCTATTGGAGGCATGAAGGCAAGACGATTCCTCTCGAGACCCATCGACAATAGGTGACAAAAGCTACCAAATGTGGAAAGTACTACAAAAGGACACATGTAACTAGGATTGAATTTGAGAAATGGAGAAGGCTGCACAACACAATAAAGGATCACGAACCTCTTTCAAGACATGCAAAGGCAGAAGTGTGGCATGTTGTGGATATCATATTCTAGATGTTGGATAAGGAGACATGGACAAATATAGACAAGAAGACGTTTCAGACTACTCTAGATATTTTCAAGAAAGAGTTCCTAAAAGCATGGGAAGACATCAATTTCACACACTACATGTTAAGACAAGTCTTTGATTTCATACATGTTAGTATAAAATTGTCAGTGTCTGCTAAACATTGTTCAAAGACTAACCATTTATCTAAAACACATCATATACAACCATATGCCATATTTCATTGAAAAGTATGGAGATCCAAGTATTTGGAGCACACAAGGCATGGAAAAGTCCCGTTACATGGCACGCAATGCGTATTTTAGGCATACCCAACATGATGGTGGTAGTAGAAAAGCCAACAGTCTTTGCGAGCTATTCCAATGGTTTTATAGAAGGATATTGCAAATACTATGGACAAAAGAGGAATTAAAATCATCAACCATTACACAAGCAGTACGAGATGTTAGGATAAAGAAAGACAAGAAGATCAAAGCATTCAAAAATTCAAATGCACTTGAAGGACTTGCAAAATGGAGGCAAGGTCAACATTATCACAATCATCGTTGGGTTAGAATACAAGAGAAGACCTCTCAAATTGATGATACACTGTAAACTTGATAACTATGATCACCCGAATATATAATACATGCTTTTGAACGATAATACATTTGATGTTCTGGAGTCAGTGTCTACTGCTTTTGTTATCAATGAGCTAATTTTCTCCCCCTTCCACTCCACCTCCCCCTCTGTTGACTCCCCTAGTGCTATGGAGGGGATCATGTCTGGCACTCCCTCTAGTCAACGGGCAACCTCGATGTCATCCCATGCTACCTATTCTAGCTGTTCTCTCCACTCCCTCTCAGATGCCCTTCTCGCACGTACAAACTCATCCACCTCTGCTTTGTCTATTTCAAATTGTTGCATAGCCTCTACATGCCTTATAGCAATGGCACGATTTAGTTCTTCTTGTTGTACAAGGCGCTCCAATTGCTGGCGCTCGTTAACTTCTCGTAGTACTACCTCCTTAGCTTGTCAATGCCAACCAGTATACCCTATTGATTGACCAGGGTATATGGGGTGACAACCGAGTCACTGTAACAGTGCAATGGAACGTCTTCAAAACAAAGCAATACATGCACCTTACCTATCAATGCACATTGCATACATATAAATAAACATGAATAAGTCACTCTACGTACGTTAGGAATATCAAGAATTTGCTTGCATAAAAGTGAGGCATTCAGAGCGATTCTCCATCCACAAGAGAACGTGTCTAACTAGATGGGCACCACGACCCATTGTATTTGCGTTGCATCTGCTAGCCCCCCCTTGATGTTACATCATCACAATTTTTTTGCACAACTACAAAGACACCTTGATGTTACAACAAATGCATTGAACTTGCATAGAAATGAAATAACTGAATATAGTGTTGAGGTTACCCATTGTCTAACTTGACCATGGAATCCACCGAATCTCCCTAAATTTTCTAAAAAATATTGTATTCGTCTCAGTCAAATACAACAACAAGCTCCAATGCTCACTAAGTTAATACGAAAAAACAATTATTGGTAGCATGCTTGCTTAAGGCCTCTTAAAGATATTCTTTAATAGTGACAACATACCTTTGATTATAGGCCATACAGATGATTTTAGCATCATCCAATCTGATAGGCCCAAACCAATCAAGCTATCAGATGAACGCTTGTGTATCATCATGCAATAATGCAATGGAGAATAGAGGGTCAAGAACAAAAACTTATCTTTGATGTTTCTTTGCTAGAGACGCCAAATTAAACCTATACATAATAACAATTGGGCAAGTAAGACTCAAGCATTTGATCAAATACTTATTAAACAAAAGACAATTAAATAGAATGCTTATAGCATTGCCACATGCACTATTGTGTCCATGGTCATGTCCATGGTCATCTGGCTTTCAAAATGATGCATGCATTGCACATCGTGCAGAACCATCACAATAAAACCTCTCTAGCCCCCAGAATGGTAAAGCCACAATTTATAGAAGAAGAAGAAGAAGTGGATGTTAGCATATTCTTGTAATCTTGGAGGCTGGCCTCCACCTCTGCCCTAAGCATACTAATGATGCACTCATCATTAATATCTTGGCGCTCTTTAGAGGGGCCATATCCTAAGTCTTGTGATTGGGTCATGGGCTCCGGCTCACAGTCATGGGTTGGGCCTGGGGCTCCAATTGTGGTTGGGGATGGGGCTAGGACTCTAGCTGCTAGGGCTTCAGATGGGGTTAGGGCTGAGGCTGGGGCTTTGGGCTCGGCCATGGGGGTTGGGGCTCTTGGGGCTAGGACTCCTGGGGCTGGAGCTGCTCTTGCAAAACTTCCTCAACAAAAATCTATGATTCATGCCCTCTCTGCGATCTTGTATTGAGAGGGTGGGATGCTTGATATGGTTCTGTGTTATGGCGCCCTGGGTGGACAAGAGGGATTACAAGGATGCCATGCATGTGAGGGTCATGGATAGGAGGAGGCTAAAGCAACTGATCATATTTTTAGTGGAGCCTCTTGTTAGTGTCAAAGTCTCTTGCCATCACAGTAACCCTGTGTGCATGTGCATCAAGCGTGTAGGAATCCTCCATAAATTCAATCAAGAAATCTTCACAGATCTCTTGGAGGGAAGGTAGAGGCAGTCCACTGCATCCTTATTCTATGATGCTCTAAAATCTATCTGAAAACCCTTTGGAAAGGTAGCCTCGGGATTGTAGGCTACATGTGGCACAAAATGTGCCTAAGCTCATCAAGAACTCCCTTGTGCACATTGTATATTCGTCTCCTAGACTGAACCTGTAACATAGTATCACCTTGATATGATGCGAGGCTTTGTTGTGGTTGGCCTTTTCGTCGTGGCATCTAAAAGTGTATGACAATAAGTCATTGGACCTTGCATTAGACCAAGAAGGTCCTCGAACCTTGCATTAGACCATGATGTCCCAAGAAGGGGAGGTCATCACAGGGCGAGGGGGGCACAGTCGACGGATTGAGGGGCCTCTGTCCATCGTGATGACCTAGGATGAGAGGTCATCACAGAGTGAGGGAGGCACGGTCAATGGATTAAGGGGCCTCTCTCACACCGTGATGGCCCAAGAAGGGAGGCCATCATGGGGCGAGGGGGCGCGGTGGATGGATTGAGGGGCCTCTCTCGCACTATGATGGCCCAGGAGGGGAGGTCATCATCATGGAGCAAGGGGGTGTGGTTTGACGGATTGAGGGGCCTCTCTCGCACTGTGATGGCCCAATAAAGGAGGTCATCACAGGGCAATGGGGGCGCGATCGATGGATTGAGGGGCATCTCTCGCATCATGATGGCCTAGGAAGGGAGGTCATCACAGGGCGAGGGGGACGAGGTCGATGGATTGAGGGGCCTCTCTTGCACTGTGATGGACCAAGAAGAGAGGAAGCGAGATAGAGAGTAATGGAACCCTACTGCAAAGAAGACAACCATGATTGGAAGACGAGAGGCTTAATATACCTTGGTAGATGAGAAGCTTTGCGTTTTAATAGTGAGCAACTCGAAGATGCAGGGACGAAGCGGTAGGGGACGAGGCGAGCAACAAAAACACGAAGAGGCAGGGAAACGAGGTGAGCAACATGAACATGAAGAGGCAAGGAATAGGCGGCAATACAAAGAAGTAACTTACCTTGTACTTACTATTTTAAAAAAATAAAAATAAAAAGAATCCAAAACCACTGCCCAAAACTAGTCTTTCTAAATTTATTGTACATGTAACAAAAAAAAAAGATTCCGCCTTCAACGAAAATAATAATAATGTCTTCTGCAGCAATCTTGGGATAGACTTTGCCAACGCTAGGTTGAACCTCTGTGACATTAAGGTTCCTTGATTCTCTTTAGAAGGGGAAAGGGAAAGTCTGTTCATTATGACCACATCTTCAGCTTCAAGCTGAGTAGCAAATTTGGCTTCTATTTCTTGTGTTTTGTCTATAAACTCGTCCTATTATTTGCTTGGTTTTGAGCCTATTATGTACATTCCATATTGGGTATGATTCCTATTATGTGCTTGGTTCTGAGCATGCATGCATGGTTAGTATGTGTTGCTACTAAGAGTCTCACCATGGACCTTCCTCATGGCACTTTGTAATTTCATTTTTTCCTTTTAATAAAATTCTATTTCTCTAAAAAAAAAGGAACGAGCTTCATCCAAGGCCGTGGCCCATAACAAAATTGATGCAGGTCACTTCAAGTGGCATTAAATGTGAATAGTACGAATATACATCCCAGCAAATCAGTCTCATGAGTCGTGTTCCTCCATCATCAGTGCTCACATAAAACCGTCCTTTAATGTATTTTTTTCAAGTAAGATTTTTAAATAACCAGTTGTAATTGAAGCTCATCTTGACAAAATCTGGCTATTTTTTAGCATTTTAGTTATAAAACCAGCTACTTCCCTCCCAAAATCGGTAAGGGTTAAGCCTATGCCTTTCTTCCATTAGATTGGAACAAAGTTTTTCGTGAGCACTGGTCTGCGGTTGGCTTTGACAAACCTCACATCTTCTTCTTGCAGTTGGCTTTGAAGAACCTCGCGTCTTCTCCATGCTTTCTTTCCTCTTGCACCTCTTGTCTTCTGCATGCTTTCCTTTCTATCTTATACAAGGTATGCTTAATATTCCCTTACTGGTCACAATGGTATACGACAATGGCCCCTCTCGCCGCCTCTCGTCTTCTCCTATCACAAACCAAAAGCAATCCCTCTTGCACCTCTCATCTTCTCCCTACTTTCCTTTGTCCATCTTTAGGTCATTTGGGGGACCTTCGCCTTTAGGTCAAAACATTTACACTGTCGGACTAGGAGAACTCTCCCATGTAATAAGGGGACCAATTGGTAGTCCCTAGGCCTCACTCACACCGTTTTGGCCCATTGGCCTTCAACACGCCTAACATGATCAGCATGGGTCACAACGGTACACTAGAGGCTCCCCTAGGAAGGTCCTTGGGCCTCACTCGTGCCGTCCTAGCCCATTGGCCCGAAGTTCCTTTTTTTCTATTTACTTGTTTTTTTTCTTTGGTTTCTAGTTTCCTAATTCTTTTACTAATATTTGGTTCCTATTTTCTTGAGCTCCTTTTTTAGGAGTTGTGATCAAGTGATGGCATGAAGTTCCCTGTTCAACGTCATTCTTCTTCTGGATGATGAGATTGCCTAGGAGCTTCCAGAGGACAATATTTTTGAAATTTTTTACAGAGCAAATGTTGTGCTTAGAGCACACAAGCTTTCTTGTATGTTTACGATAGATTTTCCATTAGAGCAAGTGCTAGGATTTGATGCCTTTAAGGACTATGAACGTGAGTTCAAATGTCTAACCGCGACGAGTGTTGTTGTGCTGGATGGAGTGACTTATGTCCATCCAGGGCTTTGGTCATTAGATAGAGCAAGTGCAAGAAAGCTGCCTAGACAATTGTCCCTTGCATTCGAAGAAATGTTGACTTTTTCAATACAAGTACCGGTTTGTGTATTTTTTGCACCTTCAGCTTCAAGATGACACGGAAGCACATGCTTCGTCCACCTCTAAGGGCACTTAATTGGCAAAAAATGAGGATTATGATGAAGAGATACCCATCGACTTAGAGGAAGATCGAGCCTTGACAGATAGCGACCTTGTGGTGCGCCGGGATTTGATGTCGATGCCCCACAGAAGGGTAAAGAGATGGAGGACGAGCCTCAAGGCCTTTCTTCATCATGCCTGCCGAGCTTCAAGATGGGCTCAGAATATGAAGATTTTATTCTTTTAGTGGACATTATGCAACAACTAAATATGCATGAGGACTACTATCTTGTGGTATTAGCTGAAATCAGCGCTGCTAATATTGGTTTCATTGCAGATGAAGAAGATAAATATTTCTTGGCCGACTCAGAAGTCAAGGAGGAGGATTACAAGACAAGAAAACAACTGCTCACATAGTTTTTTGAGAAGGCTAAGTCACAAGAGAGCCACTTTCCCCCGAGATAGAGACTGCTCAAGCTATAGAGCATTTAGGAGTGTTGGACATGGGCAGGATCCAAGAGAGAGAAGCAATGCCAGACATTGGGTAGACAATCCCGCTACGGTAAAGAAGAATGCTAGAAAACGATGAGAATCATCTGGTAGTGCATATTCCTTTTGTTCTTAGTGTTAAGTGGTTGCTATTGCTAAGGCATTTTTCAATTTTGATATGTTTGATTTCTAGCTTCTCAATATTTGCGAAGATGAGTTTATTAAAATAGTCGAAGGAAGCAAGTTGGTAGGCAGTGCATCCTCATCTTCCTCCAATTTAAAAAAGACTAGAAAGGATTCTGGGTTGGCCCACTATGTGGGACATTTCAATCAGAAAAAGGTGACACGTCATATGTACACATGTACATATACACAACTGAGAGACAAATATCTATATACATATTATTTGGCAATGTTTCCTTACAAGCATCTTTTGTTTTCTTGTTTCTTGATAAATCATACTATTTCACAAGGATTTCTCTCGAGACAATGTGGTGCTACCTCTTTTTGCACTAAAGGTAGTTTTGAGGTATTTGGGTGGCCATCCTATGGAAACCAATGCTGAGAAGGTGATATTGGTAGCAAAGAAATTTGCTTTGCGAGTTTTTGGTATAGGATATGGATGCCAAGCACTTTGAATGCCATATTATTTGTCATATGCGGGTCAAGCTATTGCAGCGGGGATGACACAAGTTGAGGACGTGCATCCATATGGGAAGAGAAGATTCATGAGGGAAAATAAAACAAGGCTATGTAGGGGTGCACTACCGCAACCGGATGAAGGCCTCTCCATGGTGATGCTGATGCCGAAGGTGGAAGATGAGAATGACCAAGAGCACTCCCCAAAGAGGATGAAGCCGTCATCAAGTCCACCTTCTCCCGGCTCTAACTCTTGATCGACGCCATAGCTATAATATGTATTGGTTTCCAAGATGTGCTACTGAATATGTATAGTCAAATGATATAATGTAGAAACACATTATTCTTTGATTGTTAAAGACATTTGGACAGTGTATTGTGCTATATCTTCTTTCATATCTTGTGAATTTAAGAAAATGTCTGAATTACATCATCTTTGTATTCCTCAGAGGCAAGCGTTGTTAAACACACCAAAAAAATAGCATTACCAACAGTAAAAGAAGAATGACACAAAGAACCAATTCTTGACAAAAGGGTTGTGTGCTATAAAAGACCCATCCCTTAAGAAGGATTGTGTGTTACAAGGTACAACTTTTTGTGTCAATTACATCATTTCGATTACACCATCTTTGCACTTGAAAATACACCAAAACAATAATGCAACTAATTGTAGAGAGGAAATTGATCGGAATGATCCATAAATTATCAAAGGCTTTGTGTGTTACAAAAGATCCCTTAATAGAAGGGTTGTGTGTTACAAGGTACATCTTGCAAGAGAAGCTCAGGTTACAAGGTTGTGTATTACAAGAGTGGCTCAGGTTGGCAGTACTAAGCTTTGGCCTGAACTCTGCCTTGAAGGTCCTTGCACATAATCTGCAATTCCCTTCTTTTCAGTACACGCTTTCTATTATGTATGAAACACAAGTCTTTTGGTAGCATATTGGGTGCCTCATCATTGATGTCTTTGCGAAGCTTGACCAAAGCACATTTCTCTCTTATGCTTATAATGGTCAATAGAGATGAGGCCTCATCTACCACCTCAATGTCTATAACTTGGTCGGCTTGCAAGCTTGCAACCTCCTGGTCCATTGGCACAAGCACTCCATTGATATAGTGCTCCCAAAAATACCAAAATGATAGTATAAAAGTGTGGGCTGTTTTCATATACTTTGCCACAACTGTATCAAGGACAATGCGACAGTATACATGTCCCACCTATTTCATGAACCATTGGCTCCACCGTATCTTTGCGAAGCTCGACCAAAGCACATTCCTCTCTTATGCTTATAATGGTCAATAGAGATGAGGCCTCATATACCACCTCAATGTCTATAACTTGGTCGGCTTGTAAGCTTGCAACCTCCTGGTCCATTGGCACAAGCACTCCATTGATACAGTGCTCCCGAAAATACCAAAATGATAGTATAAAAGTCTGGGTTGTTTTCATATACTTTGCCACAACTATATCAAGGACAATGCGATAGTATACATGTCCCACCTATTTCATGAACCACTGACTCCGCCATATCTTTGCCAGTAATTCATTGTCGATTCACATGTAAACTAGCATTGTCTTGGTAATTTTAACATCAAACTCCTAGAATAGCTTCACAAAAATGTTGACAGGCATAGATAGCATGATCTTCACTAATTTTGTTGGAATGGTAGCCCGTAATGATCGTTGCACATCTCTATATATCTTGCTTCATGTGGAATCTACTCCAAGGCAATGAGGCATTGGCCATGCCAATCTATTCTTGTCTGCATCTAAATGGAGTGCTTAGAGGTAACCTTTCGTGTGAGACCAATCTTGAAGTTAGTAAAAATGATCATAAAAGAAGAGGCCTTCATCTGCAAGGCTCCCCCAGTCCTTCCCTCATATTGTAACTGTCCAACATGTCCATGAAGCACATGAATGACTCCTACAATGCACTCAATGGGCTACCACTCCTCATAGGAAGAAGGATAAATGTCTGAAGCAGTGACACACGATATTCTCACACAAAATACAATAAATTCTTGAAGCAATGATAATAATAATACATAAAAGCCAAACCTACAGTTTAACCTGTGAGGTGGAAGCCCTGTCTCATATCCACGTGCCATTACAATATGATGGTGTATGTAGACGTGTTGCACGAGCACCTTCTTCACAGTTGTTTTGCCATGTGGAATTTTAAATCCACCACACGTCCCCTCCATGCCCATTTATAGGTACTTCATGCTTGCACTTTCCTTGGTGTGGCTACATGAGCACCCAAGATCCCTTAGAGATGAGAACTTCTGTCCATGTATTCCCATCAAGGGTAATGGGAACCAAGATAGAGAAGACAAAAGATGAAGGTCTATAAGGCAAGGGAGTAGCATTGTTTGCGACCACTATAGAACATCGAGAACTTAGATGATGAGGTGGGAAGCCATTAGAGATTGACAACAAAGAAAGAGTGGAAAGAGCTCTAGAAGGAGGAGAAGGTCTCAGTAGCTAGGAGAAGGCGGGGAGTTTTTGAAAAACCTCCCTCCCAAAACCTCCCCAAACCTCCCTCCAGAATCTTTCCAAATCTTCTTCTTGTCCATAGATAGTGACATTTAGAGGGTATTCTCCTTAAACAACAAATGTTTTCGGGTATTTTTCACTATTTTGTGAGTAATTTTTGAGAAAACCCAACGTAACGTTGGCCTCTATCCTATTGGATGCACTACTCCTTCTCTCTCCTCTTCTTTGCCCTTCTTTTGACCACTAAAATTCTCTAATGCACATGGGTGGGTCTCTGCTATTACCACTTTACACGTCACCCCTGTTCTGTACACTACACTACAAGGCTCCCTGGCCTTTCCACTTACATCTATGCCAGACGAGGTGAGACGCACTATTGCACCATCAATTGTGCATACTGGTATACTCTCTCTAAACCATCTCCCTTGTCGATTTCTAAACTAGGTTTGAGATTGGGTTTCCATCATTATTCAAATCGAGTGATATCTGTTGTGGGGCGAGTGAGTTCTTTCATTCCATTTGGGTGACTGTGAGTTGAGTGCAATATCCTTCGCCAAATCGATGATTTCCTATGATTCCCCCATCACAGTTTTCCCCTTGGATGCTACTACATGGTCCCTGCCACGCTGAACATGTGTTGTGAAGATACTTTGGTACCTCTTGCAACTGACTGCGATACAACACGTGACATCGACAACAATCAACATCAAATTCTTGGCAGCAACATGGGCCAAGTTTTTCTAACCCTACACCTTCTGTTTTTCAATGACAGTTATGTTTTAAGTGTGGGGATGGTCTGATGTGTGGTCGTAGGTCCTTGTTACTCAGTTTGCCCTTCTCGGTAAGGTCTCAAGTGTGGGGACGTGTCCTTGCATGTCTACGTTGCATACCCTTATACACCTATCATGATCTGCTCATGCATGTATGCCATGTCCTGATTTTACTTTGATTGGGTCCCTTCCCCACCCACCCATCCTTCTTTACCCCCTTCTCGTGATTGTTCCTTCTCCGTTTCCCTTTATCCCTTGTTTTGATGTTTTGTCAAGTGAAAGCATCCTCCATTCACCAAAACCCCTATCCCACCTTATAGCCCTATTTGTCCCTTTGACTTGGCCATTTTTTCTATTGACAGACCCTTGTTCCAAGCTGCGGATCATGAGTTACTAATTTTTGAAGAATATTCTGCCCCTTTCACACTTTTCCATACAAACGTGCCTTTTTCGCATTAGAACTACACTCTAATGTGCCAGCCCTGATGTACACCTTCCCTTTGACATTTTTCCTATTTAGTGTCCATCATTTCAGTGTTCATTTTGTCTATTATTAATTTTTTTTGTAAATTCGGGTATTTTTGTGTGCATTTTTTACTCTTTTTCCATGTGAACCTACCTAAAATCACCTCCGAATTTAATTATGAATGAATTGACTTATCTGGCTTAGCCTCCTACATGATTTTCCTTTTTTGCCCGGCCTATCAAGTTTATTTTGTTAAAATTTTCATTCGTTTTTACGTATTTTTCTACTTTTTTCCATGTGAATGCTCCCTAACACCCTCCGAATTAAGTTTTCATCGGATGAACCTATTCCACTCCCATCCCCTAACATTTGTCCTTTTCATTGCCCTCTGTTCCAATGAACGGATTTCTATGTATTAATTTCCAAGTATGTTTTTCTTTGTGTTTTTGAGGTTTTTTCCATGAGGACGCGCCTTATCATTCCCAAAACCGCGTTTGACCTTTCCCATCCTGTTTGCCCTATTCTTGTGGACATTTTTTGTGTTCACTTTGTCGCGTTTTGATTGCTGAATCTTTTTGTATTATGTTTTTTCCATGTGAATGGGCCCTATCTTTGTTGGAATGGCATTTTGATGTGCTAGGTCTGTCCGGCAAGTCGTTTCGTATATTTTTCCTTTATTTGCACTTTGTTCCACTGGACAGATTGTTTGGAATTAAATTTCTTCTACTTTTGTGTGTCCCAATGTCGTGCGAGTTTCCGCATGAACGCCCTCGTTTCTATCTTTCAACGTGCGTGTCGCGTTCATTCTGTCATCCTCCATTCCTGCGCCTACCCGCACCCACTCCACATTCTGGATAACACAAATTTTTTTTACCCCCCGCCCATGCACGTGCGCGGGACGAGGGGATGTTTATCTCTTATCCTTCATATATATATAACAAAACAACCTCCACCCCCCCCAACTACCTCTCCCGTGTCCCCTCACCCCCCTCTCCCTCTTCCCTCTTCTCTCTCCCTTTCTTTCTCTCTCTCTCTCTCTCTCTCTCTCTCTCTCTCTCTCTCTCTCTCTCTCTCTCTCTCTCTCTCTCTCTCTCTCTCTCTCTCTCTCTCTCTCTCTCTCTTTCTCTATCCCCCCCTTCCTTCCCTCCCTCCAGCTGTTGCTTCTTCTCATTCCCATTCTTCTTCTTCTTCTTCCTCCTCCTCCCTTCTTCTTCTTCTTTCCCTTCTCCTTCCACTTCTCCCTCCCCTCCTCCTCTTTCTTAGCCCCATCCTATCTCCTTTGCACCGACATCGTGGTGCCTCCCACCGATCGCCGCGCGCACTTCACGCCGCCTTTCCGGCGGCCTTGCCCGCCACCCCAGTGCCGTACACCACCCCTTGTGGGCCGCCACCTCCTCCCCAGGCCGTATTCCTCCCCCCCCCCCCCCCCCCCCCCCCTAGAAACCCCCCTTCCCCTCACTATCAACCCCCATTCCCCCCACCCATACGAACACCCCCTTCCCCCCTTTAACCCCCCATTCCCACCACTTAGCAAAACCCCATTCCACGCAAAAAAATCCCAATTTCCACCAACTCCACAAAACCCCCCCACATGCCCCTTCCCACGGGACACGCAACCCCAACGACCCACCCCTACCCCCCCGCTGCGCTGGCCTCCTTTCCTACTTGGACCATGCTGCCGAAGCTGGAACACACAATGCCACCACACCCTACCCCATTGCAGGTTGTTCCCGTGTTGGTGCAGGTTTTGGATTTTCTGCGTGTTGGAAGCACCTGTTCACGCATGAGGATACGCATCTTGTTTTGCCCATGCTGTGGAGTTGCCATTCGCGCGTAGCTGCTATCGGGTACCTTGCTATCCAACATTGATTATTTTATTCCCATAAATTACAAAACCTGCAAAATTCATCAAAAAATTTGGCAAAACGTGTAAAAATCAATAAAAACTCATTAAGATGCTAAAAAATAAAAATTAAAAAAAGATCCAAAAAATTCTTGAAATTTAAACATAATTTTCTTCAAGTTTTTGATCACTCCAAACATATAGAATTTAAAAAAAACTATAAAATAAATGAGAATTTCTAGAAAAATAGCTGAAAAATCCAAAAACATATTTTGAAAATTTTGTATAATTTCCAACATCTAATAATGCCATTAAAAAATAGAAAAAGATAAATAACTCTTATTAAACCATAGAATTTCATAATATCCTTAAAAAGTACTAAAAAATTAACGAAAATCCTAAGAAATTTCCATAAATTCCATAAAATTTCCTCTCTCAATATGGTTAGTTGATATGAGCTAAAACCTTCACAATACATTGAAAACCTATTATTTTCATAAGAAATTAAATCCTAAATGAGTGCATTTATCACAAAAATCTTTTAACAATGTGAAAAATAGGTGAAAAATTCTCGAAAATTATGGAAATTCAAGTGGATCTTTCTGTTTCATTTTTAACCACACTTTTGTTGATTCAAATGAACAAAAAACTTCCAACTTCCATACAAATATGCTTATCTTAATGATATTAATAAAAAATTAATTAATTAATTAATTATAAAAATTCCAAATCTTCAGAAACTAATAAACCAAACAAATAAACAAACCCCAATCTAGGTCAGTACATTCTATACCATAAATCTGTCGTTGAAAATCTAATCACCACATTAAACGCATGTTGAAAATTTCTATATGGTGTTTCATTTTTTTAAAAGCTTATGTTCTCAACTTACACATCTAAGTTTATTTAAAAACGAACTCATCGTTTCACAAGTGCACGCACAAAACAAAAAGTACTAAACACACACTTAATTTTTAGTTAATGAATTTGCATTTAGAGATCCCAGTCAAGGATCAAAGTCCGGGTTATGATAAAGAACATTGTTTCACACTATAATTTTTAAATAAAGGATAAGAAGGAACTGTTGTTTTCTTTTAAAGGTTTACAACCTAATAAAATCTCACCCATTCTTAATAACTTTATTAAAATGAATCCTTCGTTATATTTAATTCTCCTACACTGCACATTCCCTTTTTAATAAACGCGATTCGTGGGGATGGGTAATGGTGGAGTCTTGTCTAGTGTCTTTTGTCATTGATGGTGGTTAATGTTTCCAATGTCATGTCAACGTGATTAGTTCCTTTTAGATTTTCCTTTTTGTCTTGATCATATGCACGAGTGAGAGTACAATATGTCTTGTTATTTTTCTTATCTGTGTGATACAGAATTCATGGTGTGTGATTATATTGTATCGCATGAAGCTTTCGGTCACACATGTGTAGAGGTCATGTCGGATTTTTTTAAGGATGGGAATTTCTTGGGGTGGTTAGTTAGTCGGTCGAGTCTGTGTTAGTTCATTCAGATTGATATCTTGTTCCTATCCTGTTGTTTTGTAGGCATTCGTTGTTGTGATTGCCTATGTGTGTGTGGTGTGTGTGTAATCCATCTTAATGGCGCATCATACTCCTCCAGTTCAGTATGTTCGGTTGGTGTCTCATGACTATTCTTTATTACTACTAGATTTAGATCTTATCAACAAAGCGGGCTTAGCCAAGTTTGTAGCACTTTCATGGCCACTTATCCCGGAGAATATTGATACTTGTGATCAGTTTCTAGCCTCTTATAGTAAGAGGTCTGGTCCTGTAAGAGGAATAGTTATCTAACTGATGCCTAAAAGTTTGGGCAAAGCTATGTCTTTACCCTATCGAGGAGACTTTTTTCCTACTTCTTGACAATTATTCTCAAACAAGGATATCCTTAAGTTGTTGTAGAAGCAGACATAAGATGTGTTGGACCCCAAGAACATTATTACTACCTCAGGCATTAGTGTCTCCATGATCTCTAATCTTGTGTGGAGCAGCTATGCCAATTTCTTCATGACAGGTTTATGCCTTCCAAGATAGTTGAAAGGTATAACTATTGATTGGAGTTCCTATCTTTTGTCAAAGATAGATCAACACTTTTTCAGAGCCACAAGGGGTAATGTAACTAATGTTACATTTGGTTCCAACCTTTCTATCTTCTTGACATATGCTACCCCTTCAAAGGAAGTTCCTACCTTGATAGTTGATTCACTAGAAGCTCCCCCTCCTCTGTTGAACACATTGATATTTTCATTGAGGATCTTGATCCTATGCCTCCTGTGGTAGTTCAGAGGAAACATCTTAAATGAGTGGCCAAATCAGCCCTAGTTCCTCCAGTCTCCATTCTTGTTCAATCTAACAGTCAACTACCATCTTTTCTCACAATGCCAAATCTTTTCAGAGCACATCATGATGGTACTCTAGAGATTTTCATTCCTTCTATACAAGGCTTGGTAGCTAGAGATGTAATTTCTTTCCTATGTCAAGACATCTAGAGTTCTATTGAGCTCTCAATGACCGCCTATATCCAATAGCTTTATTCTTCTTGCTATGACGAAGTTCAACAGATCAAAGAAGAGCTGATTAAAGCAAATGATAAGCTAGCTTCTGCTCAAGAAAGATTTTCCAATCTTTGTACTCAGATGGAGCAGTAGAGCAAGATCATTGATGCTTAGAAAATGGAAATTTCTCGTTTTGCAAACTCGGTTGACACTACATCCCAAGTGGTTAATGTGATTGAGGAGAGGGATAGATTATTGAAGGAATCCCAAGAGTTTCAAGGGTTGATAGCTGCGTAGACAGAGGAACTTAAATTCACAAACACCACCCTAGAATAGAAAGCAACTTAACTATTAGTTGGTTCAATCACGTTCTTCTTCATAGAGTCCTATTGTGCATCCAGTTCCTTCTTTGTCCCTTGCGAACTTGGCAGTTCTTCAAAGACACGCTACACTATGCCCTTTGTTCCAGGCTAAAGAGGAAAGACTTCAGTCCCCAGGATGGACTTATTATGGTCTTCATTTGAGTAGTTCCAGGAGTATGTTCCTCTAGATCACTCATTTTTTGCACACTATCAGCTCCACAAGTTGGCCTTCTATATTAAGCTCTCAACGATGGATCTACATTTTCTAGAGGATGGATGGAATGGAACCTCATCTACTGACTTGTTGACTGAAGTAGTTCGAATGGTTTTTGAAGAATCTGTGAAGATGCAATGCTGATGTCTTATATGTACTTGAGAGGTGGTATGTTGGGAATGTGGTCCTATAAGCTACCTTGTATGTCAAATATTTAGAGTTGTTGATAGATAAGATGTCTCAATGTTATTCCTCCAAAGTGGCCGATTGCCCTGACACTTTGTGGCATACAATGATTGATTCTGTGATCCTGAATCAAAGATAGAATAAATTCTCTATTCATATGCATAACATTAACCAACTGAGGGTGGATCTTTTAGCCTATCTTTCCAAACGACATCCATTTGATTCCTCTTTCTTTGATGCTTATCATTGATGATCTGCCTTAGGTCCATCAGTTCCTAGCTTATCTTATTATCAACAAATGGCCCATAGATATGATGCTTATTTTTCCCTTTATAAATCCAACTCAACACTTATTTTACCTCTTCTTTTTCAACCTTATGGTGTCTCTCAAATTTTGATCTTCACTTATTGTTCTTTCATTAAAGATCAAGTATTTTTCCCTTCTCTATCTTGTCCTTCCCCATCTATACATATTCCTTCCACTTTTCTTGCCTATCAATTAACACTTTTCTTAATGGATTTACCTAAATTCTCAACTAATCCTTCTTTAGTCCATTCCTCATTTTATGATTTTGTCTACCCATCTCTTTATCCTCTTGTACTAGTTCCTCTTTCATCTCCTATTACTTCTATTCCTCAGCCCCCTCAATTGGTTAGTGGATATGCAAGGTTTGATCAAAAGATTCCTAGAAGAAGAGGATGGAGCTCAATTGATTCTCTTATTGGATCACAGATTAATTGGCCATTAATTCGAAGGGAGTGAATGACTGCCAATCCAGCATATCAGAATTATCCCTATTTTACTCAACAATATTCACAATCTATAGATCCTTCAGTGAGATTGACATTTCTCTTTGCTTGGTACCTAGGATATATGCATAGGCATTCACATAATGATCCAAAAGCCATTCCAAAGTTATGCATGAATATTAATGTGAACATTGATTCCCAACAACTTAATGTATTGTATTTTCATATCCTTTGTCTGCCTAGCAGATACCTTGTCTTGCTAGAGAGCATGTATTGCCTTCAATTTTTCCAGAATCCTCCAAAAACTTTTGTAGATGAATCTCTATCCATGGATCATTTTCATAATCATCAAGCCTTCAAGAGGGATCATCTTCACTGATACCTTTGGATGTATCCTTCAAGACTCATAATGATATATCTCTCTTTTGGAGGTGCCATTCAAATGGGTGTTTTGTGTTTGTGTTGTGCTAATTTTTATGTAATGGGTTCATGGTGGTTGAATATTAGATTTGTCAAAGAGCTATATTTTTAGATATTTGCAGTGATGGTGTTATTGGATGGAAAGTTTAAGAAGCAATGATGTAGAATCTCTTATATCCTTTACGAATTTATCATGATTTACTATTGTTTATGAGATATGTGAATGGATAAAGGGTTTTTTTCTTTCGTTGTATTCTTTATTGTATACAGGTTATAAGTTGGGGCCATGGTTGGATGGTTTATTGAAGATGCCAAGGAAGTTCCGCTTAAGCTCTTTGATGAACTTGTATTCTCTTTTTCTTAGGTCGTGAGGATGCTCCCTTATTAAGTGTGGGGATATGTTGAATGTTGAAATTACTTGATTTTTCGGATGGTTTTTTATGGATGTTAAATTATGTTTAGTTGTTTTGAAAGAGTGTTTTGGATGAGGTTGATTATGTTTTGGAAGCTCATAATGTTTTATAGTAGAGATATGAGGCTCTATGATGTTCTGGTAGGTTTTGTTGAGGTTGTGATAGCTTTTGTTTTGTTCTATTTTTCTTCTATATGAAGCATGGAGTAACAATTGATGAATTTTGAAAGATCATGAATGGTTTTTGATAGTTTGGAATGGTTTTAGTATGACTTATGTGGTTTTGATTCTTTTTGTTGACGTTCCATAACCCTCTATTGAGCTTCTGTATAGCCTCTATTCCTATTTTGTTCTGTTCTGTACACCTTTGTAAGTGTTCTATGGAATCTATGTGAGACTTTAGGAAAGTTTTCTAGCCTTGTAAAGAGGTGAATGTAAGTTCAAAATAGCTCAAGGAAGTGGAAGAAGTAGCTGTTGAAGACTTAAGAGAGGACTGGAGTGAAGTGACAGTGATGAGCTATGAAGAGTCATTGTGGTGGCTCTTTACCAGGTTGGTTGGAAACTGCTTTTGATTCAGCTTCTGCCTCAACTCAAATAGAGTTAACCACTCGAGAAGGTGACCTTTCATATAAGACACACCTCTTGGAAGGGGCATCCACGACCAAAGAAGGGTTATTATCAGTGATTATTGATTATTATAGAGTGAGGAGATGATGTACTATCGATGGAGAGGAAGAGAGAGAGTTAGATATAGCCAATTCTATGGAGAACAATGTATTTACCTATGAGAGATTGTGAGAGAAAGTTATGGAATCTCTGAAGATGAATCATATGTGATATATTTCCATTAAAAATGGAGTATTCCTTTGTGTTTTCAATGTCTATCAAAGAATTCTATGAACAGTGTAAAGAGAATGATGGATTTTGTTAAAGTTAAAGCCCTGGGAGAATTGTTTCTTTGAAGTTGCGTGAAGATTTCATGTTTATGGTGTTCTTTTCCTTGTTTTGATCACATAAAAGGTGAAAAAGATGGTTGTTGATGATACAAGATATATTTTCTTGTAGTAGAAACCCTATTTCCTTGGTGTTCCTTTTGGGGCTTCAATTTATGATTGATCTCCATGAGCCTCTGTCATTTCTCAACATCACACCACACCCCCTACCATACACTAACTAGGTCCTCAAGTGTGGGACAACATTATGAGTTTACTTGAAATTTGACCAAATTCCTAGTTGCACCAGCACATGTATACCATCCACAACACTAGTAAGATTAGCACACGCCTTAGGGAGACCATTGATAGATCTACAAGTGTTGGAGACATGGCATGAGACCTATAAACATCGATGGTCTAGCATCATCCACACCTGACCATTTGACACACTCCCCGAGTGTCACCCTAGCTATAAGCAATCTCACCCTTGCCACATTAGTCAACTATTCTCCCACTACCTCAACAGTGCAACATAAATTCCTAAATGCCCTTTTCCAATGCAATATATCCCACCAAACCTTCTCCATAGCAGTGCCATGGGATTGGCACTCATCTAGGAGGGGGGTAATGTTAAGTCCATCAGACAACATGGGTCCGGAAAGAAAGCATGGCATTAAATTTTTTTACAACAGTGCAAGTTTTGGTTACGTTAAGAAGAAACCAATGTAATTGGAGTGTTGGATGTACAAGTTGTAATAATTTTTGTGGAGTCAAATCCCACTTATCTTAACATCTACTTGTAGTTATAACATCAAGTTTGATGGATAATAGAATGATTAAGGTGTCTAAGGTGAAAAAGGGATGGGAGCACTCTAAAACTATGTATAAAAGCCAAAAAGTTAATGAAAGAGATCATTTGAGTGTGTGCCAACTTTAATTGAGTTCTCTTTTACCTACATTTTCTTGGCTGAAGCTCTTATGTATTGAGAGAGAGAGAGAGAGAGAGAGAGAGAGAGAGAGAGAGAGAGAGAGAGAGAGAGAGAGAGAGAGAGAGAGAGAGAGAGAGAGAGAGAGAGAGAGAGAGAGAGAGAGAGAGAGAGAGAGAGAGAGGGGGGCTACAAAAGGGGAGTGTGAGGGACATGTCATGAAGCACTCAATGATCCTTAACATTCTTTTACCTTAATATGCTTTGCTCAATGATTGCAAGAGGTGAGTAGTGGACTGTGCATTTGGCTCTAGACTACCTTGGCTTATTGAGACTACAACAATAAGTGAGCTCCAAGTGTATCTACTACAAACTTAGTCCCCATGGTTTGTTTTTCTACTTGTGAGAGTAGCCATTGGATAAGAGACGTGAGAGACTGGGTGAGAGCTTGTCTACCTCAGATGGTCAAACTTCTAATTTACTAATACTACAACAATCAGTGAGCTCATGGTGTATCTACTACAAACTTAGTCACACTGGTTGCTTTTGCTACCTTATGAGAGTTTTCCTCGGATGGTCAAACTTCTGAAACAATAGGATTTTCACATGTGTCCAACAGTCGAGCATGGTTATAGCCAAAAAATTGGGGATATATATATATATATATATATATATATATATATATAATGAGAGACAAAAAAGGAGAGAGAGAGAGAGAACTAGATAAGGGGAGAGAGAGAGATAAAGGGAAAGTAAAAGAGAGATAGAGAAAGATGGAGAAAGAAAAAGGAGAGAGAGAGAGAGGGAGAGAGGTTTAGAAAAATGAAGAGAGATAGATAGATAGATAGAGAAAGAGAGTGAGAAAAATAGAGAGAGAGAGAGAGAGAGAGAGAGAGAGAGAGAGAGAGAGAGAGAGAGAGAGAGAGTACTACAAGATACATGCAACATACCAACATTCAAAGTGACACAAATGTTTATTAAAAAAATTGCCCCCATCATCACTAAAAGCATCAGTATAGACATCTCTACAAATTCGTCACAGATAGAGTCACTATCTACGTTACTATAGCGACACTCTACGATGCAAATAGTTCTGCAATAGATAGTGATGCGTACATTGCATTAGCGATGCAAATAGCAATGGTTACAGAGAAAAAAAAATTGATGGTAGGGCAACTGCCCTACCACCCATAGCACCATGTGTTGTATAATATTATGCAAAGCAACTACATATTGAATATGCAATTATCATCAAGGCAAGCACAAAAACTACTTTGAGTCTCTGCCAATCCTCTACATCTAGCCACTCGAGCTTTGAGAGGCACCACTCTTGATTGCCTTGCGTGCATCTACTCGTCTATGTGATATGTATGCGGAAAACCTCTCTACCATCATAGGTATCGGAAACTCATCATGCAAATATGCCATTACATAGTCCTTGGTCCCCTCAGGTATATTCTTCCAATGATCTAGAATGTTGTGCCTAAATACTTGTTGGCACAACTCTCTCATGTGATGCATCACTCTCCTCCCCTTATCATTCATGATTATAGCACATGTCTTGTCATCTACGAGGTATTTCTACCCTACTGGGGTATGTCTAAGGTTTGCCCTCTCCACCTACAACCACGATCTTGGGTATAACTAGGAGATCCCTATACATCTCATGTACTTGCAAGGGTAGTATCTCTCGTAGTAGCACCCATAGGGGTGCCACCTGTGGGGACGACTGAGCGAAACCTAGAGCCACGAGAGTAGATGTTCCTACAAGTGTGACAAATCTTGGAGGTGACAAGTATCCACCAAATCAATGAGATGGAGACACTGGATTGATGCCTCCATAACACCCACCTGAGCCACCCTCATTGGAACTAGTTACGAGAGTAAGGAGTAGCAACCCTCTCTAGAACCGATCATGGGCTCAGAGCATCCACATATTTGTAGCACCTCACAGAACCACTCCCTCCATCTAGGGCGGGTCTAGAGCATCGACCTGATCAACTGGAAATCGAAGCATCCGAGTGTGCCAAAGTAGACCTCACAGAATGGTGTGATGATGTTCATGATAGCTCCTAGCTCACCACATCTCTAAATCATGCTGATCTAGAGACATACGTGTGAATATCTCTTGCAAATCCTCATCGGTCATCCCTCAACTCATCATGCTCCCTATGTATCATCAAAGGTAACCTGCATGTACAAAAAATGATGTTATCATAATTAATATAAGGATTTAGGTAAATCACGACAATATAACTCTTAAAAAAAGGATGCTAATTAAAATGCATATACTAAAGTATCCTTAAAAGTGAATCATCAATGAATTGAGAAAGTGGATGCAAATAGACCCGACCTATGGCCCCATGTCAATCTCCTGGGCAAAGCTCCACGTACACTAGAAGGTCTATAGATAGGTCACCATAGAAAGAGGAGTCCACTTCATTCTCAAAAAAATCTTGGCCTCCTATCTCTTCGTCTATGTTACCTGTGCTTGTCTCCTCTACACGCTCCAAGCCCTCTTTGCCCTCCACCATTTGCAATATAGACCCGTCCACCTACATACTCTCCTCATCTATTCTAGGAATATTACTTTCATAATACACTTGCTCACTCTGAGGATTTGACGAGACAACATACCACCATCGAGGTTATTAGGTATTTACATAGAAGATTACCTATTTAATATCACATATAAGAGTGAATCCACATTTATGACCATTTCATGTCATGGAAAAGTAAAAAAATAGGTCATGCACATGTTCACAATGGCTCGGCATGGCAAATGTGATGGGACCGAAAATGGGTTGGCACTGGCTATGGCACTAGCCGGACCTCTTGCATACAATAGACACCACCACCACCCGGCCTCGCGGGCCAAGAGTGTCTGTCATAACTAAATGCACACTAGATACATCTAATATTGTGTTTGTAGCTAAATAAGAATCCAACGGCACCTTCCCCAAAATCCCTCAAAGGGGTATTCCACACATATTGGCAATAAGTGCCACGTATCACAGATACAGGAGGTACCCCATCGACTGATTGCCGTGGCCCCACTGCAGCTCTCCTACATCTTGGAGATTGGCCCCTTGATGCATTGCTTTTACATATAACTACATTCGCACAAGACTCCTCTCTTTGTCAACGAGATCCAGGAGATACCATGTTTCCTCACTAATAATCTCCCCCAAGAAATGAACGGCTAACCTATAGCAGGGGAAATCTCACCCTCTCAAACGTGGGTCAACTATAGTTCTAACAATTGTTATGCATTTCCAAGAGTTGATACCACATGTATGATCAATGTAATAATGGATGTCTCATCATGCACAAACAGTTATGTTTCAAAATGAGCCTATGTACTAGTATGTAAACAGTCTTTCCATGAATTCCAACTAATACGTATATGCTTCGTTGCAAGAATCTAGCACCAAGGCAATCCTTGTGCTACTCGATCCCTAATTTCCAAATAGACCGTTTCCTGAATGCTATGCATAGAAAAAACAATCTAAATTTGTATTATTTTAGCCCTCAAATTGTAGCACAAAATCCTACTCCCCTTCATCGTTTAAGTTTTGCTTCGTTGCATAGGTGCATAGAGATTATTTGGTGCTAATTTAGTGTATAAAGAGCAATAAATCACACACTGTAATAAAAAAATAGGGAAAACTGAGGCCAAACCTCATGCTTTGCCCTACCATACATCCACAATCACTTATTATATTTTTTCGTATTTTTCTAAGGCATATTATTATTTTTTCTCTTATTTTCTCTCATTTTCTCTATTTTCCTCTATTTTTCCAATAAAAATTTGATATATTTTCAGAGTTTTGGCTCTTGATTCTTAGAAAAGAAAAAATTTAGATTTTATTAGCATTTTATCCCATGTGTATTGGTTTATTCCACCCAAAAACACAAAAAATTCCATTTTCCTCATAAAAACCGTGTTTTACGAGTTTCTAAAAATTATTTCTAGCATTCTGACTTTATGTTTTCTAATTTTTTCATCATATAAGCATAGAAAAAATAGTAAACAACATGTCTACCAATTTTCACTCCATAAGAACAACATTGGCTCAATCAAATATAAAAAAACAAGCAATTTTCCTTTGTAAAATAAAATTACCGGTTTTTTTCCTTCTTTGCGGGTTTTAAAATCTGATGCGGGACTACAAATTAGCCCTCATTCAAGGCTCAGCCTACCTCCGAACAGCCAACTCTAGCCCTCCATCGATCCGGGAGTGATCCGGTACCATGCCGGACAAGCATCCTTCAACCGGTTCTGTTCTTCTTCATGGGCATGAACTGCCTCTTAAGGGGAGAGAGAGGGATGAGAGAGAAATAATAAAAAATGAGATTTTTAAATCCTCCATTAAAATGGGCAAGCTTGCAGTCATCCTATTCTTCTCCTTGCCCTGATCGAGAATCGCCCTCTCTCTCTTCAAATAGGTTTGAATCGAACAGGCATCGAGCAAAAATGAGGAGGCGCATTGATACTTCCCTTTGTTCGATAGTTTTTGTATTAGTTTCAAGGATTTTATTAAGACTAAGTTTTAAAACATTAAAATAACCGGTTTATCTTTTTGTGTTCACATTGTCTCGCAAGTGGATTTTTCAAATTTGAAGGCCCAAACGAACTCCCATTTGCAATCCGACTGGACAGACGGCTTTGTGACGTCGAAATCTACAAAGCTGGGCCCATCATGCACTTCCCGGCTTTCCAAATCCAGTAGCCACTTCACAACCCTGAACCTTGCCAAGATTAAATGGGGGGGTCAAAGAGGCTCGGATCGATGAACCGAGACTTGCGTTGGATTCCTGACGTCGAAATGCATCTAGGAAAACTCCAGCTCGGCCATCCACCACCGTTTGATTTTTCATGAAAATTGGCTCTTTAATGTCTCTCTCGGGCACTTTTCAGCTCCAAAATGAGCTTCAATGCTTCAAGAACAAGTTCTAATCGGGCCCTAAAATCTAGCTCTCATTAGCGACTATGGGATAGGGTGACTCAGCCCATCAAATCCCACGAACGAATCTACATATAAACACAACCACAAAGAGCATCAAGTTGATACAAAATAGATACACAACAAAACACATCACAGCTCTCACCCTACCCCTTGACAAAACCAAGGCATGAAATCCACAAGGAGTAGGCCTAGCACAACTGAGAAGAGGCCAGAGCTAGTCACTAGCATGCTGCTCCAACACGGCCAAGCTAAAAAGAACTATCAAAGAGGTCATCATAAGTGGTAGTCTGAACTACCTTTCTAATTGAGGACAACTCAACTAGGAGCTCCTATGAGGCAAGGACTCCTATAGCTTGATCAAGAAATATTTGCTTCTAGCATATTGTCCTTTTAGACCTTTGTTTTCCATACTCGGGCATGTAAAAAGGAGGAAGCAAAGCGTAGTGACCCAAGGAGAACAAGGCATCGGCCTTAGGTCCTGTCTCAGTACCCAAGAACCTACCAAGCCCTCGCAAGGCGACACTTAATCCTTTTCTAATGCTCACTTTTATTTTTGCTCCAACCTTCTCTTATTCTTATTCCTTTGCTTTTCAGCTAGTTGCCACCCCTAAGAAGACAAGGCATCGGCACCAGGTCTTGTCTCGTCCCCAGAAACTTACCAGGCCTTCGCAAGGCAATGAATAACTGCTCAAATATTTTTCTTTCTTTTCTATTGTATTGTTTTAGGGGTTAGAATCCCTTTTTACACACCTCCGTATATTCATATATTTTCTTTCAGTTATTTAGGGTTTTTCCTTTTGGGTATTTTTAGTAGGCTTCTCTAACTACCTCACACTAATAGGACCTCCTAGATCAGCCGCCTAGTAGGTCAGCAAAACAGGGTCACTTGAACTTCCTTCGAAAATAGGTCTTTCAGTGCCTGACAATGCCTTTGCAGAAGGTTGACTACTCAGACCTCCCACATACATACCGATCTAAACCTGGGACTTCATGCCTTGATCGCCGATCCCCAACCAAATAAGAAGAAAGCACCCTCACATATGTATCGTTATTTGCTTAAGGCAAAAAAACTTGGAAAGGGGACGAAACCACCTGGAATGGCCACAAGAAGCTCCTTTGCAGCAAAGGCTTCCTCGAGCGAATTCATCAACTTGTATGATGCAATCGCTAAAACAGAACACCATTAAACGTACTTGCACCAAATAGACATATGGCCCTCTTGGCCTAAAGTAATAGCATATTTCACTGCAAACTGAAAGGCCCTCTTGGCCTAAAATGGATAGATCATTTTAATCCATGCAATACATGGTCTTCTTGGCATATACACCACATCCTATCAAACTAGCCAAGATACCAAAGATAGCATAAAATATGAGGACTAGCCTCATGCTACTCATGCGAGTCAGCTAAAAGCTTGATTTATGCCCTTTGTAGATCCACTAGCCCAAGAATTTCTACTGATATCTCAGTAATAATGGCCATCTCTTCTTGGGTAATATGAGCTGAATGAATGACCTCATTGGGCTTATATATCTCATCTCCTTGGTTGTCATTCAAACGGATCGGTCGTCCCAACTTTCCAAAAACTCCTCCTACAAGGAGAATCAAGAATTTATGATCATTCAACCCTTCCCTATTTGGATCATTACATGTGTCAATGGTACAACCCAAACTAGGTAGAGCTTCAAGCCTAGACCCATCACATAGATGCATCTCAGGGTGGTCCCTATTGTTAGATGTAGCATCATTGTCTTTTATCACACCTACGTGGAAATCCATCAAAGCATGTCCACATGCAATTCCTGGCCCTTCATCTAACACATCAACCATACATTTTGAAATTTTGGGTCTCCAAACCCATCTCATATTCCTTTTCATATGCTTAGACTGCCCCATTTTTCCACATTGGTCTAATGGACTCAAAGCGGACTTATTGCTATAGCCAGATGGCCTCACACTCCTTATGACTTCCATCGAGCGCACAGGTGGACCTTGGGCATGCTGCATCTTCTTCATATGAGATGTCTTCCCTTTCCTTTGTCCACTTTGCAACTTCTTAGCCATAGGAACTATGCTTTTACTAAAAAGAATAGCATCTACTCAAAAGCATGATTCATCACTAAATGGAAAAGACTTCTCAAGAGCCTTACTAGCAGCACAACTAGAACCACTCAAAGCACACTTATCCATACTCATAGGCTCGATGGTCCTATCAATGCCGCCATCGCAACTACCTCTCATGGGAGCAATGCAAGACTTGATGGGACTCACTAGGCTTGGAATCTTTTTATCTCCATGGGGTATATTATCCCTACTATTGCCATTTTCTTCTTGGAGATTTTGGCTTCTAAGGTTCCCCTCATAGGCTGTCTTGGTATCAACAAGCGAGCTATCTCCTTGTAAAAATGGTTGAAGCTAGGATACACTTGTACTGAGTGGGAAAAACTCCAAAAGTTTCCCCAACATCTCTGAATATGTTCCTCATAATCAATGGCATGCATCTTTGCTTCCCTTAACGACTTAGGATTCTGCATTTCCACTTGGATTTGCATGTTAATCTCTAAGCCACTCAAAAAGAGCTCACATAGCACATCACCTGGCAATGCAGTAGCCTTCTTGGCCAAAGCCTCAGAATATCATCAAAGGCTCTAGCATATTCTTTAATAGAAGGATATGACTCTTGCCTAATCTGCATCAACTGCCCTAAAACTTGGGTCATAGGCACCTTATTCACATATTCATCTTAAAATCAATCACTCAACTTCTCAAAGGATTTAATAGACCCCCATGGAAGGCTCCAATACCATTTTCTAGCCTCTCCCTTTAGGGTACTTGAGCATCTTTAGAAAAAACAGACTTGAGGGATCGTATCGTACCCATTTGGGTACAAATAGACCTGATAATTTGCTTTATCAATGCATTCTTCTTCAGTGGAAAGGATCCAAGGAGCATGAGGTAGTTGCAAGTGACCATCGGTGCTTGACTATGGGGCCAAAGTGTCTCCATCTTGCCAACCTTCTTCAAATCGATTTGTGTCTCTATAGTTTCTCTCTTTTCTATTATATGGTTCCATAATAAGATACCCACATTCTTAAAAATATGCATGGAATACAACAAATGATTGATTCGTAAGTGGGTCCCATACAACAACTTGTATAAAACTGAGAACAATCGCATTCCGCGTGGATGTGACTCCTTGTGGACCATTTTCAACTCGTACCAGCTTTGGGCATTCAATTGTGCTAGAGGTTGTCCAAGAAAACCTTCCCTCAATTCATAACCCTTTGTCTTCTTTATGGTCTGTGACCTTTGGGAGTTTAGCTATGGCCCACACAATGGATATGCATCATAATATATGGTAACGAGACCTGTCTCACAATATCCCTATCTAGTCAACATAAACTTGAATGAGCTATGCTAGATATCACCAACGAGAATGGAAGCGCACTTATATGAGCACTCCTTGAATCCCGAAAAGTCATACATAGTCCACATGAGAATGGCTCGTATATTAGCGGACCATCGACCATCGTGCTTGCTCATGTATTCCACAGAGCAACCCTCTCCTCCCACAAAATCTTGAGCTTATCAACTAATGGATGGAGGTAGATGTCCATGTTCTTGACTTTGTAGCACCGAAGAATGAGTAAGCTAAGGATCACGTGTTCTTTCTTCATAGAAAGCCATGGCAGGATGTTGTAGTTAACAAGGACTATAAGCTACACACTGTAAGAAGTTGAGCGGAGACCAAATGGATTCACTCAATCCATAGCAAGACCAAGCTGAAGATTCATTCGCTCTCATGCAAAGAGTGAAAAGGTGGAGTTAATGTGACTCTTTGCGCGTGAATCTATTGATATTTATTGGACTCCATCTATGGATCTGTTTTGGCATGCCACATTGTCAAGCTCGCCATGTGGGGCAACATAGAAACATGTGATATATATGTGGTATAAGTGGAAAGTATCTAAGAACATGATAAGGGATGGTTTGCCCTTGTAAGTCCTATCAATACCTATGAGGACTACACTTTGGACATGTCTTCATAGTCCCATAGTTTCCTTGAAATAGCACACAATCGTTGACATATGCATGGATACTATTGTAGTCCATGCCAAGCTTTCGTAACACTAATCATGCATCATCACGAGACTCATGTATCGTGTTTTCAGGTGGTAATATATGATACTTAAGAAACTTAAAAACAAATCAAAAGCATCCCTAAAGAGAAAATAATTATTTTTTATAATAGAGTTTACCTGAACAACTTAGTCACACTCGCATTGCTCCACCTGTACTTCGCCTCTGCACACTTAGGAGCGCAAGTAGCATCTTCAAGCATGATCGATATACACTTTTCTTATCATTTGCTCGAAGTTTGAGATCGCCTTGTCAATTATCTTCGATTGAAACTTGCCGAAGCATCGTACATGCTCTTTGAACAAGTGACACTTTTGTCTGATTGCCATCTTACATTGGATGCAAGGACACGGGACATGCTGATTATGATACACCTCGTGATCTTGAACATCACGACCATCATCATTCTCCATTTGATCTATGTTATAGCAAATAATATGTTTTTGTTCCCCTCATTTATGATCTTTCTCCATTTTAATCTCTCCTTTACTTTCTCTCCCTTTCCCTTTATTTGTTTATCTCTCTCCATCTCTCTTGATCCATTCATTTTCTCTCCTGGTCTCTCTATCTTTATCTATCCCCCTCTGTATTTCTCTCCCCACCCCTCTCTCTCTCTCTCTCTCTCTCTCTCTCTCTTTTCCTTTTTTAATTTGGCCCCATCATCTTTCTTTGTTTCTCTCCCCCCTCTCTCTCATTGTTTCTTTCTCTCCCCCACTTTCCCTCCCCACTCTCACTTATTCTCTCTTTTCCTCTCCCTCCCTTCTTCTCTCCATTTGTTTTTCTCTTTTTCTCTCCACTCTCACTCAACACATCTCATTACAATCAAATTCAAAGAAAGTAAATTAAAAAAATTATAAAACAAGGACATTAAAAGACCCTCTCTCCCCACCTCTCTTTGTGTCTCTCTTCCCTCTCCCTCTTTATGTTTTTATCATTCCGTTCTCTCTAATTCTCTCATTGTTTCCAAATATCTCTCCCTCTCGATTCGTTGTTCTCTCTATCTCTCTTTTTCTCCCTCTTTCCATCCCTTTTTCTCCCCCACTCTCTCACTCTTTTCTTTTCACTCTCCTTCCTCTCTTTACCTCACCCTTTTTTTCTACCTCTTTCTTCACTCTCTGTCTCTCTTTCTCTCCCCCTCTCTTTCTCTTTCTTTGTTGCCTCTCACTTTGTTTCTCTCCCCCCTCATTGTTTATATTATTCTCCTCTCTCCCTCCCTTCATATCTTGCTTCTCTCTTCCTTTCTCTCTTTGTAACCCTTCTCCCCTTTCACTCTCTCTTTCTCTCTTCCTCTCCCTTCCTTCATATCTCATTTCTCTCTTCCTCTCTTTCTTTGTTACCTTTCCTTATTTTCACTCTCTCGTTCTCTCTTCCTCTTCCCTCCTTCTCCTCCCCCTCTTATTTTCTCTCTTTCTCTCTCTCTTTCAATGCATCTCATTATAAAGAAAAAAAAAAGGAGAAAATACAAAAACAAAGCAAGAAGAAGTAATGTACTTATCTCAAAGGCTCGAGGATGAATTCTTTTCTGCCTCCTCTTCGTGACGTCCCTTCTTTTTTCCTTGTGCACTTCTTCCTCTTCTTCGCATATAGTGACAATGATGGTTGATGTCGCAGTGAGGAGCTCTCCTTCTTTCTCTTTCCCCATTCCTCTCCCTCTCCCTCTCAAGGCGACAATCTCTCTCGCTCTCTCTTGAAAATGTTTGCAGCAAATGTTGCACTCGAGTTTCAATCCTTTTTTTTTCTCAAACTAGTGTTGCTATTTGCATCGCAATTAGCGTTGTTAAGTGTTGCTATTTGAGTTACAAATAGAATCACTAATTTATTGAGCGATGTAAATAGCATCGTTGCTATTTTTGGTCACAAATCGCTATTGCTATCGCCCCATTCCCTTGTAGTGGATATGGAAGTAATGATAGGTACCAATATCCTGGACCTCGTCCCTAAACAAGGAAAATACCTCTTCATCCAGGATGAGTTTTCCTCCTGCTTCACTATCTTCATTTTGCCTTGCCCTGACCCCCATAATTGTTGTCATGCCAATACATCTCTGAATTCCTTGGATTTTCTTTGGGTTAAAATGATATTTGATGGATACAGGTAATTCTCTGACATAAATGCAAAGATACCAAAGTAAATCTTTAATCTACATCATGTTGCTTCAAGCAATCTACCAATGCTCCAAGAAGCAACAAGAGTGCCCAACACATATCATCAGAGATAAGTAGCATGCCTATACTTTAACATCAAAAAACAACATAACAAGACTTTAACAAGCTTATCTCTAAGTTTTCACGACTAGTCCCAACCAAATTCTGCCTCATACAGAAAACTGCTTCATGCAGGCAACTACTGCTTCACGCAAGCGACTACTGCTTCATGCAGCAAACTCAAATTTCTGACCACAAATTGAGTCATTTTCAATTGTACCTTTCACCACATGATCACACAATTGAATGCCACGATCTATATACAGAAAACCCCTTGAACTGTATACAGAAAATTTGGTTTTCTTGCCAAGAACAATGTCATTTTTGAAAAAAAAACTTTACACCAGAGATTTGGATCGACAATGGTGGCAAGATTACCAAAGTATTTGCTACCCTTTCTATGCAAAATGCATAAAAGAACAGGGAATAATTCATGAAGAAAATAATCCATATCATGCCCAAAAATCACAGAAACTTAGAAATAATCATATGAAAACATAGATCTACTCTACTCGGTACTACAAATTAGAGAATAAAAACCATAATGCAAAAATCATGATGTAAATAGAACATATACACTAGAAATGATGGCGCCAACTACCAAATCCTTCATATTTTGAAGTAAATTCATCATACATCAGAAGTAGACATCAAAGATGATCAAATAGACAAGAAGAATCCAGAAAAATGCCTCATCAGGTCACGTTTTTACAACTATCCAAAAACTGCACTTCATGAGGCAAAGAACTTCATGAGACAATTAAAGGTTGCCTCACACTTAGAACTAACACAACTAAGGTCTAACCATGCTAAGGGCATAATACATGATCAATATACTATGAGACCATGACCATGGCCAACATTACCCATGGATACTAAGGCCTCTAATGCATTGAAAGAGAAGGCCTCCGTAACATTATATGGTAGGTTTTGAATATCATGCTGATATCGTACTTAAAGATACTTTTTACACTCTGAATTATACTAGCAAAGTGTAGATGGAGAGATGTAAATGTGATTAACCTATTTAGGTACATAAAAACATTGATCATTTTATTATATGAAAGTATGTACAATTTTTTTGATATTTTTAGGATAATTCAAAATGTTGAAGTATCATATATTGCCATTTTAAAACATGATATAAGAGTCTCGTATGATGATGTAAGATAAGTATTGAGGAAACTAAGCATTGATTACAATAGCATACATACTTGTGCTAGTGGTTGTGTATTCTTTTGAGGAGAATACGAGTCCATGGTTATATGTCTAAAGAGTGGTGCAGATAGGCATTGATAAGGCTTGCAAGGTCAAATGGTTCCTTAGAATCTCAAACATTTTTTCTCATACCACATGTTCTAGATATCAAGCATATTAGGATTAAGAACATGGCATATACAAAACAGATCCTTGGATGCTATCTAGCATATATAAATAGACTCATGTGCATGGCATTACATTGATTTAACGTTTCCAAAATTTGCAAGGCAAGCACTGAATCTTTGGTTTGGTCTTGCTATGGATGGCATGAACCCATTCTAATTGTGCTCAATCTCTTATAGTGTATAGCCAATAATTCTTATTAACTACAACCTTTTGCCATGGATTTCCACCAATAAATAATACTTTATCCTTAGTTGATTTGTGCTTGGATGCTATAAAGTCAAGAATATGGATGTCTATCTCTATCCATTGATTGTTGAGCTTATGATCTTGTGGGAGGAGGGAATTATATTGGAAGGCATGAGGGGCAAGTATTCTAGGAGCTAGTCCACTAATATAAGGAGATTCTTGATTGGACCATGCATGATTTTCTAGTTTTAGGAGAGTGCTCAAGTATGTCTCCATTATCATTATTACTTTCTAATATATCATGCTTTTATGATCATGTTGACTAGATACAATGGTTGTTGTTGTAGGGCTAGTCACTTCATGTTACCATGCACGTTCCATGTGTGGACCAAAGCTAGACTCTCGAAGGTCTCAAGTGTTGAAGAAGATAGTTTATCACGGGCATGTGGCATCCATGCCAAATAACCATGGTCTAATCAGGATTCCTTGGGCGACCTCCTATAAGAATGATGAATGCCCTAAAGCTAGCATGAGTGGAATATGGTCCATGAAGATTTTCTTTCGAGTGGAATGCAACATTGCTCCATTTTTTTTGAGTTACCATATTGGAATCATTTTGTAGATAAATAATCTTTTAGATCCCACTTGTACATTTTTAAGAATTTTGGTAGCTTATAATTATGGGACCATATCATAGGAAAGAGAGATACTTTTAGGGAAAGGATGAACTTGAAAGAGATAGGTAAGATGGATGTGTATTAGCCACAAATAAGCTCAAATGGTCACATACAACTACCTCGTGCTCTTTACGTTCTATCCACCAAAGAGGAGCACACAATGAAGCAACTCATTAAGTTTATTTATACACTGATTAATGAGATGCACCCTCTCAAGACCATGTTTACCAAAGATGACTAGTTGATAGGACTTAAATACCATGATTGGCATAAGATATGCTCGTTTGTACTAGCCAATATAGTCATTGACTTGATTAAGTGTTTTTTGTGTTTTCTATTTTGTAGCTACATGAAATACAACAAGGAGGTGGGATGGCCAGAAAGTCCTCTTATTCTTAAAGAGCTTGATTATGATCAATGGGCCCTCAAGGACAATGGTAGACTAATTGGAGACATGGTGAATGGATGGAGATGGCATGGAGGAGAATGCAAATTATTATTTTCGTATGTGACACCATGCATCGATGAAGAAGTGGCTTCATAGATATGAGGTTAGAAAAGTTGAACGAAAGACAATGCAATCAAAATATTGGTGTAGTATATGTAAGAAATATATTTGATATCACAAGGGCCTAGAGGAATTTCCTTGAGCCTTTGAAGTGTTTGCATGAGGAATTAACAAAAACATCACATAAAGGTGAGGTAGTCACAAAAGAGGAGTGTGAATTTTTCTAGGAATGTAGTTCAAAGGTAAATATGTGCTTTTGTTGTTGTTGTATCTAGTAAGTGTAAGTGATAATCACTCCTAAAGCTTTAATCTATAGCACAAAGTCTATAGTGTGACATGCTCGCATGGGCGACATTTTCGAGTAGAGTGTATTAATAAATTGCAGTCGAGGATGGGACACAAAGTCAGATATTATAGTGAATGAGATGGAGTACTTTAGTAACTTGCAAAGTATAATTTCAATAGATTACCATAGTTCTTTCATGAGATTATATTTGACGTGTAGTGGTTTAAAGTAGTGCAATTGGAAGGAGCAAGGGTAACCATTCAATGAGGGTTGTTTGGATTCCTGGAGATAGATTCAAAAGACAAAGTGGAATGGTTTGTAGATAGGTTTGTCTTGCTAAGTCACTATGAGTAGATGCATATCTATGTTTTGAAAATTCAACAAATTGAAGGCCACAAATATATTTTAACAGTGTCAGTTTTGGACTATTCCATGTAGATGATCTTTTATGTTTCAACCACAATAACCTCTTTGGTTACATGTTGTCCTTCTAGCACCTTGGATTACTTTAGTACATGACAAAAGTAATGTCTCCAGTGTGAAAGAGGAGAGCAAGACTTGCAAGAAGTGAAGGATAAGGAGGCCTTGTAGTAGGTGGAGGAGACAAGCTTAGGAAATCTTGTACAACTTGTAGAGGAGAGAAGCGTACAAGAATTCTTTGAGAGTGAGTTGAAATCTTATTTTTATGGAGACCTCTGCATACATATTTCAATGTATGCTGAGCTTTGCTAAGATGAAGTTATGGAATTCGTATAGTTAATCATGTTTATAATAGTTTACTATTATGATCATTGACCTCTCACCTATATTAGTACTTCATTATATGTTCTTTAACCTTTATGCAAGTCCACATATATATTATTATTGTATTTCACTTTCATATCTACATGGAATTAATTAATATATAATTTTGATTATACAGGTCACCACACTTTGTTTAGAGAGGAGCATGATCTTACAATACATGGATGAGGAGCTAGAACAAATTTTCACACATATATCTCTTAATTGGACGGTGGGGTTTAGAGAGAGAGCATAGATTGAGTTATTATAGTCCACATTCTCATGTTTTGCCTTGCTATGCTCCAAGGCATCAATCTCTAGTAGGAGTATTTGATGTTGTGGATTGACCACAAACGGAGCCTTAGATATGCCTCCTTTGACTGGTGGAGGTGGTACTGGCTTCCGTGGACGTTGTGGAGACCTAGAGGCTGTCTCCTTATTGTACTAGGACTAGCTCCTAAGAATGTGCCTTAGATATGCCTCCTTTGACTAGTGGAGGTGGTACTGGCTTCCGTGGATGTTGTGGAGACCTAGAGGCTGTCTCCTTATCGTACTAGGACTGGCTCCTAAGAATGTTGGGAAGATGTGGATGCTACAATCTTGTGAGTTGCTTGATTTCGCACTCCTCACCCTCGTTGAATGCTAAGGAGAGTCGCTTCAGTGGTTGTTGTGTAGAGATAGATGCAATATCCTTCTCCCATTGATTGAGTGTGTTAGTTGCTCGTATTGGCCAAACCCATATGCACTACCACTCCTATGATACCTAGATTTTCTCAACCATTTACTAGTGGCACTATTATAGGTGTACTACTAAGTGCAAGGGAATGTAAATTAGACCTACACCACCATGCTATGGATACTTGATGGAAATGACCACTAGTGCTTTGCTTATGAATGATAAGGGGAAGAGAATCATGGCACACAGGTACGAGTTTTGTGTCAATAAGTCTTTAACATAATGTATTGGATAGATGGAAGATCATACTAGAGGATAGTAAGGATCATGTGATAATGTCTTTATATGAGGAGTTGTTGGTATGTTTTGTCCCACTAATTGTTTCTTCACAGGGTGGATGATGGAGTAGATGAGTGCATACATGTCCCACAAGTGATCAAATGTGTAGAAGTCAACAATAAAGTATGAGAGAGCAAAGCCACAATGGCTAGTGGACCAGGGGAATTGGAGGAAACTTAGAGAGAACTCTACTTTCTATCCACATTGATGGTGTTGTGCAGTAGTGGGAGGTGACAAGGATATAGATAAAGGCAAGAGTCATGCATCACCGTGGAAATGGTAGCCACATTGGAGGAGACTCAAAGAGGAGGCCACTTTCTCTCCACCATGATGGCAGCAGCAATGGGAGAGGCATAAGGGCATGGATACATGTAGGAGTCATGCATCACCTTGGAAGTGGTAGCCAGAGAATCTACCTGGAGGATTTTGTAATTATGAAGGTTTTTTAAGTTTTTGTGTTGCCCATAGTACTAAATAATTCAAATAATACTAATTTATATTCCTTGTTGCATCACTCCATTACAAATCAAAATTGTACTAGCCTGGAAATAACATATATTGAAAGATGTAGTCTAACTGTACTCATTGACAAGCTCTATGCATATGGTGATCCAATGTGTCATGTCTCTTTTGATAGTCTAGCAAATTTATAGTTCTTATTATGCCTTGTCTAAAATGGATTCATGTTTTCTTATGTTGTAGAGCCTTTTGAATGATCCATTACATCAAGTTAAGCTTTCAAATGGTGACCAACAATACGAGTTTGGATGCCTGGAGCACCCTTCCTTTTTACCCTTGTGCTCTCTATTTTGGCTATTGTATGCAATTTACATTTATATAGTACATTTTCCCTTCATTGTATGTAGCTCACATTGACTAATACTTATAGATACTTTTGCGTATTATTATATTACCCAATGACTGACTATAGTTCTATCTTAGCTACGTTATCATTGCACATTTGAGGACATTCAATCAATGATTATTTTGTTTTAATAAAGTATTTACAATGTGTCAAATGATGTACACTCTGTTAATTACTTAATGATATGATTGATTTTCAATGCAATAATGTGGCACATGCCACCCTTTTTTTGGTCTTTAATCATTGCTATTAGTATCACTATTTTTATTAGAACCATCACTATATAATAGCATCACTATTAGCATTGCTAATAGCCACTATTCTATGGTAATGATTCTCCTAGCGCTTTTAGGGATGATGAGAGAAATTTCTTTGTAGATTAAAAACGTCGTTATAGGCCCCATATATTTTACAGTTTTGGCTTTCTAAAGCATTATATTATATTATGCGAAATGTATTGATGGCTATCTTCTTTGTTTTTATGTTTGTATATTGTGAAGAATAACAAAAAAACAACAATTACAATTATTAGAACACATCTTTTAAAGTAAAACATATACTACATAGAATGTGCGTACATTATGTAGAATCTTAATGTTTTTAAAAACATTGACTTCCCATGACATTGTGTAGAATGCATATGAATTTGTTTTTATTTATCTATATGTATACATATGACAAATAATAGAAAATGATAAATGATTGCCCACTGTATACATCTTTGTAGTACCACTTTTCAAAACATCATTGATGTAGAATGTTTGTATATTGTATAAAATATATGCATGGTTTAAAATGTTACCTTTATGTATGTTTGTAATTGTTGTATTGTCATGAAGTTTTCATTCATACAAGTAATAATAAGTGAGATGTTGGATTCTCATACGCAAATAATGAATACTTTTAAAAGCATTATCTTACTTGATCTAACAGGAATTCTCATTTGCAGGTAATGCTAAACTTTGATCCATGTTTATTAAGTAAACATATGAGGTTTCCACCAAATGGGATTCATACCTACTGGGATTTGATATGCAGATCATTGATGAAGCAACGACTACAGAAACAGTACAATAAGACTATTCATGTGGTATAGGATTGATAATTTATGAAACAAAGAAAATAGAACTTCAGTCCATTGAAAAAGCCATGGCACATCCTTGATGCTCCATATCCATGTGGAGAGAGAGAGAGAGAGAGAGAGAGAGAGAGAGAGAGAGAGAATGTTGTTAAGAGAGAAGGTGCATCTTGAGCAAGTGAGAGACACAAAAATAGAGAGACCGATAGAGAGGGGCGGAATGCATAAAGTGTCTTTTGGTACGTATAAGGCTTGAACAGCAAAATTTGATGCCTATGTGTGAAAGTAGTCGACTCCATAATTGTCACTTGCATTGCAGCATTTGATTTTGATGGGCGGTCAACATTTGGAAAACGCGTTAGGAACAAAAACTGTCAATTTCTCGTGATCAGAGTGCCCGACTTACGTAGCAGTCATTAACCTAAGCGCTTGACTAAAGACTCGCTAAGCATAATTCCACGCGTTGCGTCTTTGACGTAAATACTGGGTGACATTGAACAAGACGTGGCGAGTAAACACTCAAAACTTCTAATGGGTGATATATAATTACAATTACACACTTCAGAATAATCGCTTTCTGAGTCCGCCCCGCTAGCTCCTCACGCAATCAGCTCATCCCTCGCTGAATGATCTATCGCCTTCCTTACGTTGAGTTCTTCTTTGATCAGCTCGTATATATATATATCCTCTTAGTAATCTGTGATTCATCATAGTTTACAAGGCCCCGATACGTGAAAATCATGTCGAATTCATATCCGCCCCCCCTGCAGGTTATATGTTTGTTTAAATAATCCGACTGTTAAGCGCTTATAAGTAGCTGGACGGTGGCGCTCTAATCGCTGCATAATTAGCCTATAATTAGTATCATGTTGAGTACTAATCTTTGTACTTATTATCATGTTGAGTACTGATCTTTATCCTTATTATCAGTACTTGAATCGCTGTATACTTATCTATTAATATCAAGTTAGAGTGCCAATTTATACTTAATCATGATTTTGATCTGTAATAATTGCAGGCTATCCAGTGCAGGATCCATATACCCGGCCAGCACCGACGGTAGCACCACCCCCGCGATATCCGATGAATTATAATAGCAACTATACAGACACTCGAGACCCCAGAGCAGATCGCGGCTTCCTGGAAGGCTGGTAAATATGACTACAGTATTTCGAGGAAAATCCCTTACGAATATATCCCACAAGTGGTCTTATACCTATAGTTAGTGCAGCCACAGTCGTTTATCGCTAGATAATCTGATTGGGTTTGCTTGTTTGGCTTATGGATGATGATGATCCGTATCTGATCTGCAGTTTGGCTGCTCTCTGTTGTTGCTGCCTGCTGGACGCTTGCTGCGGCTTCTGTTGACACAAAAGTCAGATCTGCACGAGCGATCAGTCTCTACACTCCTATGCCCATTCCACCAGATACTTATGAACACTTGTATCACATTATCCATCTAATTTCTCTTTGTATCTAATTAATCCCTCATCTCTCTTATTATGTAAGTAATCCGTTATCTGTTTTTGTTTAAATTTTGCGTTTATTGCTATTCATTCGAGAGGTGAAGAGAGAGCAACAACTTACCTTACTAAATACCTTACTAAAGTGGATGAGGGAGGGAGAGAAATAGAAGGCCAATGTTATCGCCATACTAGGGATAGCTAATTATGGTTGCTCTAATAAATTGAAGAGCCTACCTTACTGAGGGAGGGAGATGCGGCACGGAGAGAAGCCGCCGAGTGCATGTATCATCATCATAGTACTTAAGGATAGTTTGTTATTGTTGCATTTGAACAAATGGGTGTGTTGGAGCAAATATGCTTCACAATTGTTTAGCGAAGAAGTTGCTTTAAATTGTTGAAGGTGATTTTTAGTCTTATGTAGGCAAGGTTTTGTTTCGTATGTTGCTCTAACAAGGGCAAGAATCACACACAATCATAATATCCTATCTTATGGAAGGAGATGAGGGTGGAAGACAAAGAGAGGGCTAATGTCATGATCATCACACTAGAAATAACTTATTGTTGTGTTGAAGTGTTGAAGTTGAAAAAATGGGAATCTAACACAAAATATAATCAAACTTTCTCAATGAATAATTGCTCCATATAGGTGCCTTTTAGGCTTATGGATGTGAGGTTTTGTTTATGTTGGTCTTACAAGGTCATGAATCACAATAGTTATTGTTATTGAAGTTCATGAAATGGGTGTGTTACAGAGAATATGATCCAAATTTGTTTATTGAATCATTGTTCCAAGTGTTAAGTAACCACACTCAATTTTAGAGGTGAACTTAAGGCAAATGGATGGAAGGCTTTGTTTAGTATGTTGGTGTAATAAGGTGAAGAATCACAATACCCTATCTCACTTGAGATGTTAAGGGAGTGAGAGAATGGGAGGGCGACTATTCTTGTAACTCTAGGAATAACTTATTGTTGTTGAAGTTTATGAATGGCGGTGCACATCCAAAGTTCTTCAGTGAGTAGTTCTTCCAAGTATTATGCAGCATTAAACTTTAGGTGGCTTTTAGTAGGCAACTACTAGCTATAAGGTTTTGTTTACAATGTTGCTCCAATAAGGTCAAGAAATGACAATAACCTTTCTTACTAAAGGGAATGAGGAAGGGAGAGAAAGAGATGTAAAACACCAGATTCGCCAAACTAGGGATGGCTTATTAATATTGACGCTCAACAAATGGGTGTGTAATTAGGCCAAATATGCTCCAAAGTTGTCCAATGATTAGTTGTTTCACATGTCATGTTGCATGAAACTCTTGTATGTGGTTTTTAGGCTAATGGACCATGAGATATTCTTTAGTATGCTACTCCAATAGATAAAGAGTAAAAACAACCTAACTTGTTAAAGGAGATGGGGGAGGGAGAGAAGGAAAGGGTTGATCATATCATCACCTTAGGGATAATATCCTATTATTGTTGAAGCTAAAAAAATAGATGCATTGAATGAAATATGCTTTCAAAGTTGTAATTCACTATTGCAATTCCAAGTTTTATGCCACTTTGAACATTTGAATGTGATTTTTAGGCTAATGGATGCAAGGTTTTTTATATATGTCTCTCACCTAACAAGATTAAGAATCACAATAGCCTACCTTATTGAAGGAATGTAGGATGGAGAGAAGTAGAGAAGGGGAGGAGCAATGTCATCATCACAATAGGAGTTTATTATTGTTGAAGCTAAACAAATATGTTCCAAGTGTTATATCTCCTCAAACATTTGAAGGTGGTTTTAAGTTAATGGATTTGAGTTTCCATTTAATATTTTACTCTAACTTCAAGGTGAAGAAATCACAATAGCCTACCTTACAAAGGAGAGAGAGAGAGAGAGAGAGAGAGGGCTACTACCATCATCACACTAGTAATAGCTTATTGTTGGTGTAGAATATAATGGGTGTGGTAGATGAAACATCCTGCAGAGTCCTTCAATGAATATAATGGCTAAAGAAGATTGTAGATAAACTAAGAAAAACACACTACAAAATATAGACCTTATACCGACGTTTAAAGCGACGAAAATACAAACAACAAAATTTACCCCCGTCGTTGCAAAAAGCGTCGTTATTGACGACGCCATAGAAACGTCGCTATTGGCGTCACTATAGCGACACAACTAGTAAATTTGCGATGCACATAGCGACGCCAATAGCGACACGAGTAGTAAATTTGCGACGCAAATAGCGACGGTACCAGGGAAAAAAAATTTGTGACAGGGCAGCAAGCTGCCCTGCCATATATAGCACTGTGTGCTGTATGAGAGCCATACAAAATAGTTTCTTCACTACTGCATACAAAGCGCTTGCAAACAAAAAGAATGTATACTGAAATCATAAAACTGATACATGAAATAAATGCATGATCGCATAAAATGCGATTGGTACAATCATGAAAGGATATCACTAATACATAGAAAATGTCTACATAGATCAGGCGATTAAAAACTAAAGGTGTGTGAGCTCCAAGGATCCAAGGGCGAGCTACAAATCCTCGTCCCCCAAAAGCTCGTCCCGTCGCAAAAGAGCATCGAATAGATTCTGCAGAAAAAGAAACAACACATCAATCCACCATACAATAATGCATTCAAATATCTCATGGTAACTACGGACAAGAAAGATGAGTGACTTACAGGGCCGCCGCGTCTATACAATCGGTGGATCAATGCATTGAGACCGTGCCTCTCTGCATATCGAGTCTCAAGGCCTTGCGGATCGCGATTTGTAATGGAGTGCTGCAAAGAAAACAAAATGCTAACTGTTAGAAACATGATTGTCAGTACAAAGAATATTTCAAAAAAACAAACAAGCAAAACAAAAGAGAAACTTACAAAGTCCTCCAAATATGTCCTGTAGCCGCCACTCCCAAGATGATTGACCACTCTGGCCTCGAGTCGTGCCCTCACTGCCTCCCGCTGCTGACTCCAACGTCCTGGCAAATCTGTAGCCTCCTCCCTCAGTCGGCGCCAGTCGTCTGCATCTAACAACTCGGGCTTTGTAGCCCCACTCTTGATTGCCTTGCGTGCGTCGGATCGTCTATGTGACATGTATGCACGCATGCAATCCATCATCCAGCCCGTAGAGAATCTATCTACTGCGGAGGAGTTTCCGGCTGGCACCGAAAACTCCTCGTGCAAGGATGCTACTATGTAGTCCGGCTGGCACCGGAAACTCCTCGTGCAAGGATGCTACTATGTAGTCCTTGCTCCCCTCCGGTATGTTCTTCCAATGATCCAAGACGTTGTGCCGAAAAACTTGTTGACACAACTCTCTCATGCGAGCCATCACCCTCCTCCCCTCATCATTCATGATGATGGCTCCTGACCTACTATCAACCAGGTATCCATAACCCCTAGGAGTCTGCCTAAGATGGGTCCTCTCCCATCTCCATCCACGCTCCTGGGCATATCCAGGAGACCCCTCTACATCCGGTGTACCGACGGGGGTAACCTCTCTCGGAGTGGCACTCAAAGGGGTACCACCAAAAGGGGTGCCACCTGCTAACGGTTGTGCAAAAGCCAAAGTAACTGGAGTAGACGTCCCCACAGGTGTGACAAATCCTGCAGGTGACGCAGCTCCAGCTGAACGATGAGATGGAGACACTACATCCGTGTCTCCACAGCAGCATCCCCCTGATTCCGATGCAGTCCCTCCCTCTGGCCCAGGTCGTGAGCGTCGAGATCGTCTGCTCAAAGCTGAAGCATCTGATCGCGCTGAAGCAGATCTAGTAGAGCGCCCTGACAAAGAACGAGACAACTCCTGGTCTGCCATCTCTCTGAATCTCGCGAGCTGGTCTGGAGACATGCGTGCCATCATGTCCTGAAACTCCTCATCGCTCATCCCTCGACTCATCCTGAAAATGTCACCTACACAGATAAAAAATGGTGTTAGAATAATCAATTTAAACTATACAAAGCATATTAATATAAATCATTTTTAAAAAATCCCTCTTAAAATGCATATCTTATGTACCTTTATGGAAGATCTAAACAACGAATTGAGTAATACAATTCTCCAAGAATGAAGTATCCTATGGTCCATGTTAATCTCCTGTCACAACTCTGCATACACTGGAAGGTCGATAGACATGTCACCACAAAAGAATGAGTCTGCCTCGTTCTCAAAAAATTCTTGGACTCCTGTATTTCCATCATTGTTAGCCGATGCGGGCTCCAAGCTTGCGGCGGCCTCCACCCCTTGTAATATCGACCCCTCTATTTTCATATTATCTTCATCTATGCCCGGAACATCGCTTTGATCATATACTCTCGCACTTCGAGGAGTTGAAGGTATAACATACCACCATCGAGGTTGTCGGGGGTTTGGATAGAAGATTACCTGTTCACAAACACGTACAAAGGGAGTTCAAACCATTGTGACATAAACCATGTCGTATTACAATTAGCAAGCAAATGACTCTATGCACCTGTTCACAATGGGCCGGCAACACAAAGGTGTCGCGCAAATCCGTCCATTTTTTTTCGGAATCTATTTCGAGAAATCCAGATGGACCTTGTCGAACTGTTGCTCCAGCTCCTCCAAGTACCACTTTGAACCACTGCACATCGAATAGTATCATGAAGAAGCTACGGTAATCCACCGTAATAATACTTTGCAAGTTTCCAAAATACTCCATCTCATCCACAACCGTGTTCGAATCCGTTGCTCGTCGCCGGCTCTCTTGCTTAAACCTTGCCATGACACCACAGTCCATTGTGGAGCGCATTTTGTCAATACGCTCCACGCGAAAAATGCCGTCCGTGCGACCATGCTGTACTATATATTTTGTACTATACATTGAAACACTCAAATTAGATGTCGCATATAAAATTTAGATACGACATATTCTAAACCCCTCATCACCTTTGGACTACATCCCCTCGAGAACTCCCACTCCTCCATTGAGACCTCTATCCCTTCGTTGGATGCTGCGGTCAAGGCTCCATGCAACCATCGTGTTGACATAAACCGCGGCATCTCCTCCATGCCTTCGGGATATCGAATCGGTCGATGATGCGTACTGCGTCGGAATTCAGCTCGCGCTTCCTCTCGATCTTGCCTTGCAATCTGGTACTTGGCGAGCCACATCTCCATGGCTGCATGGTGCGACATACAAAAGCGATTCACCTTCTCTTCCATTGAGGCATCCATTCTTTTTTCTACCCCATTTCCAACCACCACATCTCCAGTCAGTCTATCATCGTCCTTCAACGTCCATAGCATTTCATTGTCTGGTTCCACCGTTGGTAGCCATTGTGAGATATGCACTAACGCCTCTGACACCAACCAACCTTCCGCCATGCTACCTTTTGGCCGAGCTCGTTGTCGCACAAAGCCTTTCAGGGTTTTCATGAAGCACTCCAGGAAGAACATCCATCGTGTATGGACAGGTCCAGCAATCTCCACTTCGTCCACAAGATGCACAAGAAGGTGGACTTGTATCGTGAGCATGCTAGTGGGCAGGTATTTATCAAAGAGACAGACCATCTCCACTGCTCCCCGCCTCGCGGATTCAATAGAGGACGTTTTAATCTCTTTCTGTGAGATCCATTGCACCAAAGTCGACAACTTGTAAATGGCCCCACGAATTTTTGGAGTAAGGCATCCTACGATCGCGATCGGTAGGACAAACTGCCACAAATGAGAAAGCATTATGAATAATGGCCACTTTTCAAATTTCAAAATACCCACACTAATTACAATCCATTATGTTCACAAACCTGACATATCTTATGCCAATCATGGGATTTTAGCCCTGACAATTGGTCATCTTTAGAAAATGCGGACCTGAGAGAACGCATCATACCCGTCGAAGTGCGGATAGACTTGATTACTTGCTTCACAATGCGCTCTTCTTTGGTGGACAAAACCCAAGGAGCGCGAGGAAGCTATACTCCCCCTTCAGCACTCAACTGCGGCCAAAGCGCCTCCATCTTACCTACCTCCTTCAAATCCATTCGTGACCCTATAGTGTCTCTCTTTCCTATGATGTGGTCCCATAGCAAGCTGCCCACATTCTTGAAAGTATGCATGTGATCCAATAAGTGGTTGACCTATAAGTGGGTCCAATATGGCAACTCGTAGAAAACTGAGAACCGTCGCATTCCATTTGGATGTGATTCCGGGTTTACCATTTTCAGCTCGTACCAGCTTGCGGCGTTCATGCGTGTTGGAGGTCGTCCAAGAAAACCTTCCCTGAGTTCATGATCCTCCGGCAAGAAAGCGACGTGTCCTTGATATACCATCTTCTTCATGGTTCGTGACCTTCGGGAGTCTAACTGTGGCCCACACAATGGACATGCATGATAACCTGAGGTAACCAGACCTGTAAGGCGAGCCATGACCTAGTGAATACTTGATTGAATGAGATAAAATATAGATATCTTGCACAGTGACCCCCTCTTCCCACAAAATCTTAAGCTCATCGACTAATGGACGAAGATACATGTCCATATTTTTTACTTTGTAGCCGCCCGGGACGAGCAAGCTAAGGATGAGATGTCCTTTCTTCGTAGAAAGCCATGGAGGGATGTTGTAGTTGACAAGCACTATAGGCCACACACTGTAAGAAGTCGAGCGGAGACCGAATGGGTTCACACCATCCATGGCGAGACCGAGCTGAAGATTCCTTGGCTCTCGCGCAAAGCCTGGGAAGGTAGAGTCAATGTGGCTCCATGCACGTGAATCCACTGATATTCGTTGAACTCCATCCGTGGACCTATTCTGCACATGCCACGTTGTCAAGTTTGCTATGCCGGACGTGCGAAACATGTGGTTTATGCGGGGAATGAGCGGAAAGTATCTGAGAACTTTTTGAGGGATGGTTTGCCCTTGCAAGTCCTGTCGATACCTGTGAGCACCACACTTTGGACATGTCTCCATAGTCTCGTATTCATCTCAAAACAGTATGCAGTCGTTGATACATGCATGGATGTTATTGTAGTCCATGCCAAGCTTCCGTAAAACATGTCATGCATCATCACGAGACTCATGCATGGTATTTGCAGGTGGTAATATATGATATTTCAATAACTTGAAAAAAATCATAAAACACCTTGAAAAAGCATAAATGTTTGCAATAATACTGTAAAAAATAATAATCAATGAAGCCTATGTGCAAAGTACCTGAATAACTCTGTCACACTCGTATCGCTCCAACCGTATTTTTCTTGCACACTTAAGAGTGCAAGCAATGTCTTCAACCGAGATACTCGTCACCCATCATATAATGGTATGGATGCTTCTTCTCTAAGCGGGTCAGATGTCTCAACATCCATGGGAATCAATGCATCGATCATTGCCTCCATCTCAGGCTCCAAGATTGTAGGTAGGTCGGGAAGGTTGTCTGTCTCCTCTGGCATTGACGGTATAGATGGGCCTTGCAAGTGGTGGATTGGCTCCTGAAATCCATCCATCGCACATCCACGAACTCTTCTAATTGGCCGCAAAGGGTGCACTCCTCCTTGGGTTGAGACATCATCCCTCTGGATAGAAAATTTGCCAACAAGACCCAATCTTATTGTGTATGGTTTTCAATTAGCTTGCGAGTACAATGCATGATTAATATTAACTTCAAATTACCATTTGCTGAAAATCCGCAATCGTCTAATCAATGATCTCAGATTGAAACTCGCCAAATCGTCGTACGTGTTCTACAGACAATCGGCGTTTTTGTCTAATTGCCAACTTGCATTGAGAGCAAGGACATGGGACACGCTGATTAAGATACGTCTCGCGATCTTGAACAATAAGACCTTCTTCGTTTTCCATTTTATCTACATTACAGCAAACGAGGCTTAAATGGATAGCTTTATGGAGATGTATGTCAAGTTGCAAGTTGACCATAAATCTTGCATTGTACATAGTAGTTGAGAGATTTATTGATGTTATATCTCGGCCTTGTATCATGCTCAAGGATTTTTTTGTCTCGGTAGATAATTATTCGTTATTGTAAAAAACTGCACTAGAGGGCTTTGAGTATAAGTAATCCATTTATGAGCATCATTAAGGATCTCTTAGTCTAATAATAAATCAGTCTCAACAAAAAGCATCTTAGAAATGTGGTTTTTTTGTCCTAGGATCCCGTATTAAAATTGATGCCATCTATGAAATTTATCAACTATAGTAATAAAATTTACTTCAATCAATTCTACTCATAGTCATAAGACCTGAGAGAAAATATCCTATACTCAATTTAAGGGATTCTTCTTCTATAACAATACTTTTGGGTTCATTTTGATGAAGTACCGTAATGACCATTGGCTAGGGTATCATTTTCTTTTAGTTCTTCCGTTGACTAGTTGGCATGATTTCTAATTTGTTATGCCTATAAAGTTAATAAAAAAACAATGAATTATGCATATCACAATTAGATCCCCTACTTGGACATTATGAAGGACATGACCAATTTTAAGCCATCTTAAAGAGTCACCAATGTACGTGGCCCATGGCAAAGCACATTGCATACCATTATCGATAAGTCTATTATCATGCATCTTAAATCTCCTAATTTGACTTTATAAACGGTATGACTAATTTTTAGCCCCCTTAAGGAGTCGATGTAATGGTACCCATAAAAAAAGTAAAGTGGATACCATTACCATAATCATGGATATGCTATCATTCCAATATATGTTATCTTTCTCTTTCTCTCCCTCTCCCTCCCTCTCTTTCTCTTTCTCTCGTATTTCCTCTCCCTCTCACAATATATCTTAACACTCTCCAAAAGCAAAAGGGAGAGGGAGAGAGAGAATGCACTCTTCCTCCCTCTCCCTCTCCCTCTCGCTCTCTTTCTCTTTCTCTCCCTCTCTCATTTCCTTCCCCTCCCTCTCCCTCTCTTTCTCTCCCTCTCTCTCCCTCTCCCTCTCTTTCTCTCTTTCTCTCTCATTTCCTCTCCTAAACAAGCAAAAAGTAAAGTGATTCAAACATTAAACAAGCAAAAGGGAGAGGGAGAGAGAGAATGCACTCTCCCTCCCTCTCCCTCTCTCTCTTCCCTCTCTTTCTCTTTCTCTCCCTCTCTCATTTCCTTCCCCTCCCTCTCCCTCTCCCTCTCTTTCTCTCTTTCTCTCTCATTTCCTCTCCTAAACAAGCAAAGAATAAAGTGACTTAAACATTAAACAAGCAAAAGGGAGAGGGAGAGAGAGAATGCACTCTCCCTCCCTCTCCCTCTCCCTCTCTTTCTCTTTCTCTCCCTCTCTCATTTCCTCCCCCTCCCTCTCTCTCTCCCTCTCTTTCTCTTTCTCTTTCTCTTTCTCTTTCTCTCCCTCTCTCTCCCTCTCCCTCTCCCTCTCTTTCTCTCTTACTCTCTCATTTCCTCTCCTAAACAAGCAAAAAAGAAAGTGATTTAAACATTAAACAAGCAAAAGGGAGAGAGAGAATGCACTCTCCCTCCCTCTCCCTCTCCCTCTCTTTCTCTTTCTCTCCCTCTCTCATTTCCTCCCCCTCCCTCTCCCTCTCCCTCTCCCTCTCCCTCTCCCTCTCTTTCTCTTTCTCTCCCTCTCTCTCCCTCTCCCTCTCTTTCTCTCTCATTTCCTCTCCTAAACAAGCAAAAGAGAAAGTGATTTGAACCTTAAACAAGCAAAAGAAAGAGAGAGGGAGACTTACCGATGAGATATGGCGAGCGTGGGGCGACTCCTCTTTGCGATGAAGGCTCCTCCTCTCCTTCGCGAATAACGGTGGCGGTGGCAAGTCTTCTTCCTCTCCTTCTCTCACGACGGTCGCTCTCTCCCTCGCTCTCGCTCTCAAAACTCATAAGCCGCAAATGCGAAATGAAAACTGCGCTCGATTTTGGCCGTTTTTTTTCCCTATGGAGCGTCGCTATAGCGACGCCGCTATCCGTCGTTGCTAATCGGCGTCGCTACTAGCTCAAATCCTTGTAGTGACATATCTTCTTGTGACCATACTAACGAGAGGGAAGTAAGTGGCAGATGCAAAGGCTAACACTTCAGCACCTAAAAAAATGGAGAAGGGGAGTGCCAATGAGAGAGAGAGAGAGGGGGGGGGAGAGAAACAAAGAAAGATGAAGGGGGCCAAATTAAAAGATCTAGAGAGAGAGAGAGAGAGAGGTGGGAAGAGAAATAGAGAGGGGGATAGATAACGATAGAGAGACAAGGGGAGAAAATGAATGGATAAAGAGAGATGGAGAGAGATAAACAAATAAAGGGAAAGGAAGAGAAAGTGAAGTAGAGATTAAAAAAGAGAAAGATCATAAATGAGGAGAAAAAAACATATTGTTTATCGTAACATACACTACAAGATATAGGCCTTATATCAACGTTAAAAGTGACGAAAATGTTAATAAAGAAAATTGCCCCCGTCGTCGCAAAAAGCATCGCTATTGGCGATGCCATAGAACAATCGGTATTAGCATCATTATCAGCGTTGCTATTTGCGTCGGTATTAGCATCGTTGATACCAACGCAAATAATGACGCTTTGCAACGCTAATAACGATGTGTGCAATAAATTAGCGATGGTAACAGGGAAAAAAATTTTGTAGCAGGGCAGTACATATAGCACTATGTGCTTTATTTGGGACATACAAAATAGTTTCTACAATGTGTATAATGCTCGTGTAAATAAAGACAAAGTGTACTTAAATCATAACACTGATACATGAAATAAATACATGATCGCATAATGAAAGCGACTGGTACAATCATGGCAAGATATCACTACTACATAGAGTCTATACAGATCACGTGACCAAAAAAGAAGGGTGTATGAGATCCAGGGATCCAAGGGCGAGCCATAGATCATTGCCATCCGAAACCTCGTCCCGTTGCAAAGGAGCATCGAATAGACTCTGCAAAAAAAGAAACAACTACAGATCAGTCCACTATACAATAATGCATTCTAATTAAACATGGTAACTATGGACAAGAAAGATGATTGACGTACAGGGCTGCCACGTCCATACAATCGGTCGATCACTGCAGTGAGACCGTGCCTCTTTGTATATCGAGTCTCAAGGCTAGTCGAATCACGATTTATAATGGAGTGCTGCAAAGAAAATAAAATACTAACTGTTAGAAACACGATTGTCAGTATAAAGGATATTGCAAAAAAATAAGTAAGAAAAATAAAAGAAAAACTTGCAAAGTCCTCCAGATATGTCCTGTGGCCACCACTCCCAAGATGATGGACCACTCTGGCCTCTAGTCGTGCCCTCTCCGACTCGCACTGCTATCTCCAACGTCCTAGAGAATCTATAGTCTCCTCCCTGAGTCGGCACCAGTCGTCCGTGTCTAGCCACTCGGGCTTTGCAGGCCTACTCTTGAGTGCCTTGTGTGAGTCCGATCGTTTGTGTGACATATATGCACGCATGCACTCCATCATCTAGCCCGTAGAAAACCTATCTACTGCGGCTAGTACCGGAAACTCCTCATGCAAAGATGCTACTATGTAGTCCTTGCTTCCCTCTGGTATGTTTTTTCAATGATCCAAGACGTGCCGAAAAACTTGTTAGCACAACTCTCTCATGCAAGCCATCACTCTCCTCCCATCATCATTCATGATGATGGCTCCTTACCTATCATCTACAAGGTAGGCATACCCCCCTAGGGTATGCCTAAGATAGGTCCTCTCCCACCTGCGACCACGCTCCTAGGTATATCCAGGAGACCCCTGTACATCTGGTGTACCGACCAGGGTAATATCTATCGGAGTAGCACCCATAGGGGTGCTACCTGCGGACAGCTGACACTACAAGGATATGGAGGTATAGTAACGGCGCTTTCCAATGCAAAATAGCGGTATCGCTATTTGCATCGCTAATAACGTCGCAAATAGCAATGGTGCTCAGACAAAAAGAACGCGGGTCGAAACTCGAGCGCGTTATTTTGTGCGAGTACACAAAAGAGAGAGTGAAGTCCATTTTACATTTGAGAGGGAGAGGGAGAGAAAGAGAGAAAGAGAGAAAGAGGGAGAATGAAAGCTTCTCACCGCCGTCGCCGCCGTTCACAAAGAAGAGTAAGAAGTGTATGGAGGGCAAAGAGGAGCCGCCGAATCCATCCTTGAGCCTTTATGGTGAGTGCATTGTTCCTTCTTGCTTTGTTTTTGTGTTTTCTCTTTCTCTTTTACTTGTTTTTGTTAAAATTCATGTGTATTGAGAGAGGGAGGGGAAGAGAGAAAAGGAAATAAGGAATGAGAGAGAGAGAGAGAGAGAGAGAGAGAGAGAGAGAGAGGGGGAGAAAACATTAAACATAATAGGGAAAGAGAGAAAGAGAGAAAGAGAGGGAGAGGGAGAGGGAGGGAGAGGAAATGAGAGAGAGAGAGGAAGAGAGAAAAGGAAAGAAGGAACGAGAGAGAGAGGAAAAAAACATTAAACATAATAGGAAAAGAGAGAAAGAGAGAGAGAGAGAGAGAGAGGGAGGGAGAGGAAATGAGAGAGGGAGAGGAAGATAGAAAAAACATTAAACATAATAGGGGAAGAGAGAAAAAGAGGGTGAAGGTGAGGGAGGGAGAGAAAATGAGAGAGAGAGAGGGATAGAGAAAAGAAAAGAAGGAACGAGAGAGAGGGAGAAAACATTAAACATAATAGGAAAAGAGAGAAAGAGAGGAAGAGGGAGAGGGAGGGAGAGAGAGGAGGGAGAGGTTGTTGTTATCATTGTTGTTGTTGTTTTGTTTCTTCTTTTCTTTTTTTATTTTTTGTTGTTGTTGTGGTAGTGGTAGTTGAAGATTAATTTCTTATTTTCTTATTTGTTGTTTTTGTAGTAGTAGTAGTAGTAGTAGTAGTAGTAGTAGTAGTAGTGGTAGCGGTAGCGGTAGTGGTAGTTGTTGTTTAATTTCTTAATTTCTTATTTGTTGTTATTGTGGTAGTCGTAGTAGTGGTAGTGGTAGTGGTAGTGGTAGTGGTAGTGGTAGTGGTAGTGGTAGTTTAATTTTTTCTCTTCTAGTTTGTTGTTGTTGTGGTAGTCATAGTCGTAATCGTGGTCGTAGTTATTGTAGTCGTGATTGTAGTAGTAGTACTAGTAGTAGTAATAGTAGTTTTTTTGTTTGTTGTAGTAGTAGTAGTAGTTTTTTCTTTTCTTTTCTTGTTTATTATTGTTTAGTTTTCTTGTTTGTTGTTGTTATTGTTGTTGTTGTTGTTGTAGTAGTTTTTTCTTCTTTTCTTGTTTGTTGTTATTGTAGAAGTAGTAGTAGTTATTGTTGTTATTGTTTTTTCTTCTTTTCTTGTTTATTGTAGTGGTAGTGATTTATTGTTGTGGTAGTCGTAGTCATAGTCGTAGTCGTGGTTGTAGTAGTAGTAGTATTGGTTTTCTTGTTTGTTATTGTTGTTGTTGTAGCAGTTTTGTTTCTTTTCTTGTTTATTGTTGTTTAGTTTTCTTGTTTGTTGTTGTTGTGGTAGTGGTAGTAGTAGTTTTTCTTTTCTTTTCTTGTTTATTGTTGTAGTTAGTAGTAGTAGTAGTAGTAGTTGTTCTTGTTGTTGTTGTTGATTTCTCTTCTATTCTTGTTTATTGTAGTGGTAGTGGTAGTAGCAAAGAGAGAGAATTGTTGTGGTGGTCGTAGTCATCGTAGTCGTGATTGTAGTACTAGTACTAGTAGTAGTAATAGTAGTTTTCTTATTTGTTGTTGTTGTAGTAGTAGTTGTTGTTGTTGTTTTTTATTCTTTTCTTGTTTATTATAGTGGTAGTGGTAGTAGTAGTTGTTGTTGTTGTTTTTTCTTCTTTTCTTGTTTATTATAGTGGTAGTGGTAGTGGTAGTCGTAGTCGTAGACGAAGTTGTAGTCATCGTAGTCATGGTTGTTTATTGTTATCTTATTTATTGTAGTAGTAGTAGTGGTAGTGGTAGTAGTAGTAGTAGTAGTAGTAGTAGTAGTAGTAGTAGTAGTAGTAGTAGTAGTAGTAGTAGTAGTAGTAGTAGTTGTTGTTGTTGTTGTTTTTTTTTTCTTCTTCTTCTTCTTCTTCTTCTTTTCTTGTTTATTATAGTGGTAGTGGTAGTCGTGGTCGTAAACGAAGTCGTAGTCGTCGTAGTCATGGTTGTTTGTTGTTTTTTTGTTTTCTTGTTTATTGTTGTCTAGTTTTCTTATTTGTTGTTATTGTTGTAGTAGTGGTAGTAATTGTAGTTTTTTCTTCTTTTCTTGTTTGTAGTAGTAGTAGTTGTTGTTGTTATTGTTATTGTTGTTGTTGTAGTAAAGAGATATATATGTTTTGTTAAAGGAAATGAGAGAGGGGGAGGAAGAGAAAAAGAAAGAATGAATGAGAGAGAGGGAATAAACATACATCATAATAAAGAAAGAGAAAGAGAAAGAGAGATGGAAGGAGAGAAGATAATGAATGGATAAAAAACAAAGAGAGAGTGGTGGCGAGGTCCAGTGCAATACCACGAGACGGGAAACACAGTGGAGATGGTCTATCTCTTTGAGAAATACTTGCCTACCAGCATGCTCACGATACAAATCCACCTTCTTATGCATCTTGTAGATGAAGTGGAGATTGTTGGACCTGTCCATACACGATTGATGTTCTTCTTGGAGCACTTCATGAAAACCCTAAAAGGCTTTGTGCGACAACGAGCTCCACCAGAAGGTAGCATGGTTAAAGTTTGGTTGGTATCTGAGACACTAGTGCATATTTCACAATGGCTACCAACAGTGGATCCAGACAACAGTATGCTATGGTCGCTGAAGGACGATGATAGACTGACCGAAGATGTGGTGATTGAAAATGGGGTAGAAAAAAGAATGGATGCTATAATAGAGGAGAAAGTGAAACGCTTTTGTATGTTACACCATGCCTCTATGGAGACGTGGTTCGCTAGATACTAGCAAGTTAGGCAAGATCGAGAGGAAGCATGATCTGAATTTTGACGTAGTACGCGCCATCGACCGATTCGATATCCTGAGGGCATGGAGGAGATGCCACGGTTTATGTCAATGCGATGGTTGCATGGAGCTTTGACCACAGCGTCTCAAGAAGGGGCAGAGGTCTCAACCGAGGAGTGGGAATTCTCAAGGGAATGTAGTCCAAAGGTGATGACGTGTTTAGGGTTTATCGTATCTATATTTTATATGCAACAACTAATTGAGTGTTTCAATATACAGTACAAAATATATAGTGCAATGTGGTCGCGCGGACGGCATTTCCACATGGAGTGTATTAACGAAATGTACTCCACAACAGACTGTGGTATCATGGCAAGGTTTGAGTAAGAGAGCCGACGACGAGCAACTAACCCAAACACGGTTATAGATGAGATTGAGTATTTTGGGAACTTGCAAAGTATTGTTACGGTGGATTACCATAGCTTCTCCATGATACTATTCGATGTACAGTGGTTCAAAGTGGTACTTCAAGGAGCTCAGGAGCAACAGTTTGATGAGGTCCATCTAGATTTCTCGAAATAGATTCCGAAACAAAATGGACAGATTTGTGCGACACCTTTGTGTTACCGGCCCATTTCATTATATTTATCTTTGAAATATAAGGAGATCCGCCCGTAGGCTTGTCCATAATCCGCCCGAAGGCTATCCAGTAATCCACAGGGATCACTATTCCAAGCTTCCGCCCGTAGACTAGTATGCGGGCCTCGAGATCCAATCCCGAGTCATGTTAGCCTCTTGTGTAGGACCCGGAAGGCGAGGGATTTATGGCTAGAGCCCCCTGGCACCCAAGCGTCCTCCTGCTCCAAGTAGTGCTCAACGGAAAGACCTCTCACGGCGGGTTCGTTCCACATTCCCGGCACGGTCAACAACCCCCTTGGTTAGGGTCAGGCAGGCAGTCGGGGGTAACTGAAGCTGCCTCTCCCTTCAGGCCTTCAACCTGAGATAAACTGGGGATATTGATGATTGAGAGTGCCTTCTTGAAGCTTCTGTAGGCACGGGGCGGGGGGGGTGAAAGTCTGCAGGCGGCAATGAAGTGGCTATCCCTCCCTCAGCTTAGGCGGTGGCTTGCTCCTTTTCACGACCTGCACACGGCAATGATGCTCTCCCCTCTATCTCTCTTGACACGGCCTGCAATATTATGGCCTTATAGGCTTCTTAGAATCCTCTCTCCCTCCTCTACGTCAGTTTGGCAGTATGGCAGCTTCGATGGTCGTTCTCACCTCCCTTCCACAGACTATCGGCGCTCCCTCTTTTATATAGGGGAGGGGAGGGTATCCTCCCCTCATGCGTGTCCCTATGCATGCTCGTGGAGCCGAGCAAGCTCCAGTGAGGAGCTTGCTGGCTCCTCTATCGCCTTCCCTCCTTCCAGCACGACACACCGCTCAAGAAAAAAAAAGAATATAATATCTGAAATATTACAAAGCAATACATTTCTAAGATAATGAACTTCTATTCGTCATTTTTCTTGTGCATAGGCATTGAGACATGATTGAATCAACTAGTTTAAGGCATTGAGAAATGATTGAAACTATTATTTTTCTTATGCACAAGTGTTGAAAAACAATTGCATTAGTTAATTTTTGTCAGATGAAACATAACAAGCATCCACAAAGCTTCTCTAACCTCCATAATCACATTTCATAAGTCGTCAAGTCATAAATTATAAATGCCCAATGAAATGCAAAAGATGATGCCATGATTCACTGCTTAAGATGACTCAACTCGCGTTTCATAAGTCTATTTGAAGCCATTTTGAAGGCCATCCTCTTTTGATTTCTTATTCTAGCTAATTTTATTGAGTTTAATTAAGGATGTATGCAACACTTTTGTTAGCCCTTGTACTATTCATAGAGCCAAGGCTAACTTGATTTTCTTTCAGGTTCCAAATTTTTGGCTTACTAGCTTTATCTTGAGTAGTTATTTGATATTCTTTGAGGTTCAAAAATGAGACCTAGTCTCCTTCAAAATGTCCATCAGAGGAGAAACCAAAAAGTTTAATATATCTTTATGATTATAGTCTTCTTGAAGAATATGAAAACTCTAAGGTATGGAAAATAATTTTAAGATATCCATTTTGTTTTATATTAGATTTTGTTATGCATTATAGAAAAATATTATAGGATATTTATTTATCTATTGACATCTTACACTACTGTGGTTTATTGTGCATATAGAAATTGAAAATCCATGCAACTTTCTTGGAAGAGCCAAGGGCTCAAGGTCATTGAAGCTTAACAAAAGTCAAGGCCTCGGCCATTATATTAGAAGCTTAAATAATCAAACAATTACAATTTATCATAGCAGGTTGTAAAGCTCTCCAAGCTAGCCAATGATGGCTTTGAAAGCTATCTCCAAGGTGATTGGATTCCAAGTGTTCAATAGAGGATTAGATTAGAAAATTTTGGGGAATAAGGAAGAAGCTATAAGAGTTTTTGGCTTCATGCCTAGATATAGTGAATCTAGGGCATGATACTTTGGAGTTCTTGGCTCTTATTTACTCTTCCATGTAGAAGATGCATGTTAACATCAATTCAAGATGGCAGAAAAATGAAGCAAAAGCGAAAAAAGAACAAAAAAAGAGCAAAGGTGCAAAGGCGACCCCTAAAAACTAAGCTGAGACGAAAGCGCAATTTTAAATAGAAGGCACCTCAAAAAACTCTAAGAACTCTTGTAAAAGAGCGCCAGGCTCCATTCTATGCCATTAGTAGAGGTATAGACGGGTGTAGGCTTAAGGTATGAGGTAAGAAAAGGGAAATAGGAAAAAGCACCTTGCCACAAAGGCTGGTCATGTAAAAAGGGATGGGCACCCATGGAATTTTAGGACTTGTATATAAAGTTTAAAAAGTGAATGGAAGCTCATTCTTTGGTGTGTGGCTAACAAGAGGCCTCTCTTCTTCCCTTCTTCTCTTCTCTTTGCTTGTGTGTGTGCTCTTGAGAGAGGGAGTGAGTGTGTGGGAGTGAGGGATCAAGAGGGTGAAGCTCTTCACCATCTCTTCTTCTCTTCTCTTCTCTTTTCCCATGCATGCATGGCTATGGTGGATGGAGCTTGATGGAGGAGGCTTGAGGATGCTTGAGCTAGCATCTAGGATTGTGGAGGTATCGGTGTGTGCGAAGGAGGAGGCAACTCATTTCGGCATCGAGGTAAGCTCACCACATTCTTAGGTTCAAAGGCGTGTCGGCTATGTGAGAGGTAGCTAGTACAGCTCACTTGGAACGCTTGAAACAATAAGCAATTCGTGGGTCTTGACGGTTGAGTGAGAGCTCCCACATTTTGGTTCCGTTTTGCCGGGACCAGGATTCAAGCTTGAGCACTTGCGCGCCTCATATCGAGCATCGAAGTAGGGGATTCATTTCGAACCCCGAAGCTTGAGATAGGTAGGAAGTTGGGGCTTTTGATCTTCGATACAAGTAAGTATTTTGATTATTTTAGTTGTTTAATGATTAGAAAAGAAGGGGAGATCATTTCAAATATTTTCTTCTGATTCTTATTGCATTTAGTGTAGGTTAGGATTACGAAATCAAATTGGAGATGCATAGGGTTACTGCTGTAAAACTGGGTAAACATGCACAAATCGAGGTAAATGGAAAAAAACAGTGGTTGGAATGATTAATACTAGCAAGGAAGTGATTGAGGATAGCAAGAACCTGCTTAGGAAGGGGTTTAAGGGCCAGGAGACCATAGAAGAGCTCATTTTTCACCCTACCAGTGAGAGATGAAAAGTTTCCAGCATTGATTCGATTCTATCTTGCCATTGGGGAGTTCTTCGCACGATTCAGGTAGACCATCCGGCCCTCGAACCACCCAATCCATTTGGCCCTTAGATACTTTGGACCACTCGGCTCGGACACGTATCGATCGGCCCGTCCGAGTCAACCCCTCGGACCACTCGGACCACTCGGACCACTTGGACCACTCGGACCACTCGGCCCTCAGCCAGCCAACTTGACTTGGCCCTTGAACCACTCGTCTCACTATTGTCACTCGGCCCTCCGACCACTCGACCCTCGGGCACATCTATTCAGCCGTCCGAGCTGCAAGTTTGGCCAGTGGCCCTATTTAACCATTCGGCCTGTTTGAGTCTACCACTCGGCCTCTGCAATTCGGATTAGTTGGGCCGAGTCAAACTTTTGCAAATTTGTGGAAGTTTGCACCAGATCCAGCTAGATCTCAACGGCACCAACCTTTGTGAGCCATCGCGATGCCCATAACTTCATTCTGGTACAAAAAATAGGCACATTTACAAGACGCAGCTGTTTAACAGCTTGAGTAGGTTGTCAAGAGAGTCAGCACCTTAACAGTAGCTAGTGGAGACGTAGACCCCAAACGAACTCAGACCGAGTAAGACGGCGCTGCAAGAAACCCTAAAACCTACCAAGATGGCCAGAAATTGATCAAACAAGCCTATCAGGCCTAAGACAAGACGAGGGTGCGCAAGCCGCTTAGACACTTGCTCTTTGCACTCACCTTGATTTCTAGCACTTGAAGTACACCTAAGGACAGCCAAAAGACTGATTGAGCACAAGTGCACGGAAAAGAACACACTCGCTGAGTGGAGGTAACTTGAGGATTGTATGCAATAATTAAGGAACTCACTCAGATAAAGGAATGTGAAGGAACCCACCAATAAGAGGAGATCCCAAGACATAGATAGGAAATTGGAGCCCAGCATAGGACTAAGCAAATAGCAACAGAGACGTGGATCTATCCGACCTCCTTAACCTTATCGACAACTTGGTGGAGCAAGAGAACACAACCACGTCGGAGGAAATCTCAGACCATAGGGAGAACGAGGAATTTAACTTAGGAGTTTTTCCAGAAGCGATCCAATAATTGGTGAGGAGCTACAACTCTCACACTCGGTATGAGCACCACAGTAGAGTGGCAAAAGCCACCATAGCTAACCTAGAGGAGGAAAGGAAACTAGCCCACAAAGCACTGTAAGGCATAATGGAATACATTTGATACCAGCAAACTAGGAGCCTGAGGTAGAACACAGAGATGCGAGAGATACAATGAGTGTTGAATCTAGCAAGTAGAAGTCAAACTGACCATGACAGAGCGTTAGAAGGAGACTTGATGCTAAGTGAGCTTCCCATGAAGCGATTGCTAGACAACATGGCAGCAGCACAGAGCACTGCAGCATTGGCCACATCACTACTAACGGGGTTAGGGGTGAACCGAGGCTCCAAGAGCTAGCCTAAGATACCAGCTATCGCTAAGTAGCTCGATATGTACAAGCCCCAAGACGATCCGTAGAGCTTTATAGAGCAATTTGAGCAGGTCTGTGAGGCCAACAGTCTCATCGACTTGACTCAATGCTCTCAAGCATTCGGGTTTTTCTTAGAAGACAAGAACTTGGTACACAAGTCTAAACGCCGCAGAGCGAGTGAACTTCAATGGACTAAAAAACCTCTTCATTAAGATATTTTCCAAGCCCAAATACTCTGACAACTTGCTAGTATGACTTATGAACATCGAGCAGAAGGAAAAAGAGGACATCAACGACCATGTGACCCATATAAGGAGTATCTTCAAGGGAATCCCAACGGTGACCAAAAGAGCAGTGTCGATGGTATTCATCAATGAAATACAAAATGAGGAGCTTTATAAAGCCTTGGTGGGAAATTTGAGCTTGCAGCGAGATGTGATAGCAAGTGTGTTGGAAGAGACCATTCAGGTCGACGACCAATTGAAGGAGACAAGCTCTAGGAACTCGAACCAAGATGAGACCAACTCAAGAATTTTGGAGAGAGCTTCAACATCCAACGATCAAGCACAAGTACCCTAGATAAGGGAAAGGTTGCAGACACCAAACCAAGAATTGGCTGACATGAAAATGGAAATAGACAAGATGCATGAAATACTAAGACGACCAACGCGACCACATGTCCAATGCGTGTATTGTGGCGAGAACCACTTGCCAGCTGAGTGTCAAGACCCCAGGTCACGACCTTGTGCTAATTGCAGTAGGTTTGGTCACGATAGTGCGCATTGAAGATTGCCTAGAAGACTTCCATACTCACAACTGTACAGTCAACCTTACCTAGCGAGTAAGCTGCAAAAATTCTTCAGAAGGGGAGCACCATTGGCCCTTCCCGCACCAAATGATACTAAGCTAGCTATCCCTAGAATGGATATAAATCCTACTAGACTACCCAGACCACCTAGTCCCTACGTGACACATCCACCAAGTGACGCTTCAATCCACTACGTGGAAGAGCCAAATGAGCAAGAGCCTTATGTATGCCTTTACGTCTCTCATGACAATGAGGACAACACAGTCCTTATGGACTATCGACCAGTATCGGTGATGGCGTTAGGTAGGAGATGAGGTAGAGGCCTAGGAGGGCAGACCCAAGATCCAATCATGTGTTGGACTTGCGGTCACCCGGGACATATCTCATCACGATGTCCCAAAAGAGAGCAAAAAAATAGAGACAAGGCTGGCCTAAGTTCTCATAAGTGTCGAATCACTCATCTCTTCATTGACTATCCAAAGCGAAAACCATCCTTGAGCTCAATTAACGTGCCATATGTCCCATTGGGGCTGTTTGATATCGAGAATTTGGATGGGAAAGCTACACCTATACCATTGCATGTCATGACCCATGCACAAATAAAGCAGGTCGGCATATCACTGCTAGGTCCTAGCAATCTTGACTCAGTCTCGATAGGGAAGAAGAGCCATAGGTGAAGGAAGAAGATACCCGAAGCTAAAATCACGCTAAAAATTGAGAGTGCCACAACGCTACCTACTGGAAAGAAAGTCACTGATGCTGAGGCAGAGACATCAGCCCCAAAGATTGCTTAAAAGGGAAGTGCTAAGGTGGGAGAGTACCCCAACCCGAAGCGCCAACCAGAGGCCATCGAGAAGGTGAAGGAGTGGGTAAAGGAGGCTCAAGAACACTTGAAAGATGCGGAGCCCATCTTGGAGGACCAGATCAAGGATCTCTCCAGTATCAGCACGCCACTCTCACCCCCTCCACCGAAATCGAGAGATGTGGCTGCGCCACAAGCAGTATCGCTTAGGCAAGGCCTTAACTCTACAGGCCAGCAACCCAATAAAGGCCGCTAGCTAGAACAATCTGAATAGGAGAAAGATGAGTAGCCAATGGTCTCCTTACCACTATAGTGACCACCTTGGTGACGATAAGCCTGGGAGATCTGCTTAGATCTTATGGCAGGACTTGAAGAAGTGGGTTGAAGGGTCACAAGAGCAAGCTGTTGCAAGCCTACAAGAACATGATGCAGAGATGCAGATACCGAGTTTGATGTTCCACTCCATGCCCAAATCCTTACACATTAATGCTTTTTGGGAAGGCATCAAGAAGCACATAGTCTTATTGGTCTCAGCCCTAGGCAACACAACAAGGAAAGGGATTGTAGACACAAGGGCGAGAGTCAGTGTACTGAGCCATGCAGTGCTCCTGACTTGGGGAAACCTGGCTATTGAGACTGCTAGGTTCAATGTCACATTAGCTAACGGAATGAAATTGAAGCCATTCAAGGTGCTAAAAAACTGGCCGGTAAAAATTCCTTGAGTCCAATTCTCAGTTGACTTTATAGTCATGAAGGGAGTGGACTACGATGTCCTATTGGGACGACCCTGGATGCACAATGCCAAAGTGATCAAAGATTGGGGGAATGGTCTCATCTTCCTAGGCAATATAACAAAAGCCGTGAGGGTGGAAATGGACTCCTGGAAAACTGCACCAGTTGACCTTGACACCATCTCCGCAATGCTCAAGGGTGATACCCAAATCAAGAAACCCTATGGGCCCCTAACTAAGTATATCCCATGTCCTGAAGACGAGTGAGACGGGATGCATGTCCTTGTTACCATCGAATTGCCGTTCTCAGACGACAAGGAGTACACACATGCCATTAAGATGATCGACGAGCCCAAGGGTGCACCCTCAGTACCAATATGCATGATGGCAGGGAACCTCCGCATAGAAGACCCAACCCTATCACCTTGCAAGTGCCAACCAACTGAAGGGAACTCCAAGGGGTTTTAGAGTATTTGACCGGCAAGCTAGCAGATAATCTAGCAGCAAACTTCAAGCCACTCCAAGATCTCTTAAATGAACCAAGGTGGCAATGGGCCAGGGTGCATGACCTAAACCTCATGTACAATTGAGCCCTAGTTCCCGATCAAACACATGAGACATATTAAGACCTAGGAGACGATGAGCGGTCAGACGAAGATGCTTCCAATGACAAATACAGGGACCATTGTTGCTTTAGTGATGTGAGTGAGGACAAGATAGATACCATAGAATACGGCACCAAAGAACGAGTGATAGAACATATATGGGAAGACTCTAGGTCGAAGAGAAATAACACCGTCAGGATAGAGCAAGGGGTCATGCACGTGGATTGTGACCGCGCTTGGTTGGAACGTGTAAGAGCCATAGATCCGGGACGAGCAGGCCTAACCCAACAAGGTAACACACAAAAAAAGTCACCCTCTGAGCTACGACCACCAAGGGAGACTACCTCATCTAGCAAAGACAGGGAGTTTGATTCCGAGTCGGAAGTGAGCTCAAAAAGTGACCCAGAACTACCAAGGCATCCTAAGACTAAACATACCAAGGGGGACCTACCTGTCCACCTAAGGTGCAAATACTTAAAAGAAGAAAGGACAGAATAGTCTAAGGACGCAAAAGCAGACAAACAACAAAAACCACATGACCTCCCCAAGATACTTACGAAGTTCAAAAAAGGCGATAGGGTAGTGATCTTGCTGGGTGCCAAACGTCAAGGGCAAACAAGTGAACCCATTGAGGAACCTGCCAAAGTCAAGGAGGTAAATCTAGCCCAAAAAGAGGAGACACCTCGACCTGTCTTTATTAACAATGACCTGACAGAGGAGGAGGAGACATGTCTCATTGTCCTCTTACCAGAATATATAGACGTATTCGCCCGGTCCTTAGAAGAACTCAAGGAGGTAGACCCAAGTGTAGTGACTCATAACATACCCATGATGTCACCCGGCCAAGTAGCGACCATACCCCATGAATCCAAAACACGCTCATGTGGTCAAGGAAGAGATCGACAAGCTGATGAGAGTGGGATTCATCTACAAAATTGAGCACACAGACTGGGTATCACGTATAGTCATTGTAATGAACAAGAATGGTAAGATTAGGATGTGCGTCAATTACAAGAAGGTGAATGCTACAACTAAGAGGGACAACTACCCATTGCCATACACCAAGCACATGCTCGAGAGAGTGGTGGGCAAAGAGGCCTATAGTTTTCTAAACGGCTTCTCTAAATACAATCAGGTGTAGGTGCATCCTAATGATAGGCATAAGACTGCATTCACTATATGAGTGGGGTGTCTTTGCCTACATAGTCATGCCCTTCGGGTTGACAAATGCTCCAACCACCTTTCAACGCCTTATGTGCACTATATTTAAAGACATGCTTAGGAAAGAGTTGGAGGTCTTCATAGAGGACTTGTCTGTTCACTTGACCTAGAGAGAACATTTAGATAGACTGTGAGAGGTCTTTGAATGGTGTCGCCTATGTCGCCTCTCTCTGAACCCCTTAAAGTGCCTGTTCTGGGTAAATCACTGATGTATCCTAGGGAATGTGGTGTCGAAAAATGGCATTGCCATGGACTTTTCGAAAGTCAGGGTCATTGTTGATCTTTCACCCCCAACCAACTATAAGGGAGTGCAATGCTTCTTAGGCCATACAGGGTATTATCAGTGGTCTGTGCTTAATTATGCATTGATTGCTAGACCTTTGTACAAGCTATTGATTATATTCGAATGGACTGAAGAGTGCCAACACGCATATGAGAAACTAAAAAAAGCTCTAACCATAGCACCAATTCTACAAGCCCCAAATTGGACCATTACCTTCCACGTGCATATTGATGCTTTGAAATTCGCTATAGGGATAGTGTTGTGCCAACCTGGTGAACACAATCTCGACTATGTAGTGAGCTTTACTAGTAGACAACTCACTGAGACTGAGATGAACTATGTGACAATAGAAAGAGAAGGTCTGGCCATGGTATTTTCCGTGAAGAAATTTTGGCATTATTTGTTAGCTACTCCGTTCACCTTCTTTGTGGATCATCAAGCCTTGCTATATTTAGTAAACAAACCTTGTGCTACAGGCCGCATAGCTCGATGGCTCCTTCTACTTTTAGAATTCGACTTCTTTGTGGTTGTACAAAAAGGGAAACCGCACTACATAGCCGACCACATGTCACACATCCCCACGAGAGAGGCCGTTGGACAAGGCATCGTAGATGATTTTCCAGATGCACACTTGTTTAGCTTGTCTAGCGAGAGAGAATTATTTTGAGCCAACTTGACGCCATATTGGGCAAACGACATAGCTCAAGTGCTTGAACATGGACTACCTGAATGACCAATAGAGAAAGCCCCCAACGTAGACAGTTCATCCTCAAGATCCAACCTATCAGTTGATAGCATGTTAGTTGTATAGGCTAGGGCAAGACGGATTGTTGCGCAAATGCATATGCAAGTACGAGATGCACAAAGTGCCCTTAGAAGCATATAGCGGAATCGCTGGAGGACACTTTAGCAAAGAAACAACAGTCCGCAAGGTGTTGCAGTCTCAACTGTGGTGGCCCACGCTTTTTCGCGATGCGGCACGGTTCGTTAAGCACTGTGACAAGTGCCAATGGACAAAGGTCCCAATTCGCAAGGATCAAATGGAGCTAACCCCCGGTAATTGCACGACAACCCTTCGAGAAGTGGGGAATTGACTTCATAGGACCTGTCAGTCCTGCGACACAATACTCTCAAGCCAAGTATATCGTTGTAGCCATTGACTATCTAACAAAATGGACAGAAGCACGGGCTATGAGAAAGAATGATGTGAGAACGACTGCCAAGTTCCTATGGGAGCAGGTAATCTCATGATTCAGCTGCCCCATTGAACTAGTTAGCGACCAAGGCACACACTTCATTAATGAAGTGATTGTGCATCTTCTATCCACCTTTCTAATTATCCATCGAAAATCCTCGCCATACTATCCCTAGGAAAATTGCTAGGCAGAATCCACCAATAAAATTTTAGTAAATATCCTGACCAAGGTAGTCTCTGCTTCACGCAGTGACTGGGATAACAAGCTGATGGCAGCCTTGTGGGCTTACTGCACAACCTACAAAATGGTTATAGGCTAGATACCTTTTAGGTTGACCTATGGAACTGAAGCAATTCTACCTGTAGAGTTCTTCGTTCCTAGCCTGAGGATCACACTTCACGAAAGATGGGAAGGGAAGGAAGCACGGACGAAACATCTAATTGAACTCAAACACCTCTCAGAAACTTGCCTCCTAGCTACCCATGCGCTCATATGCAAGAAAGGACGCTGCAAAAACTGGTTTGACAAGCATGTCAAGCAGCGTGACTTTGAACAAGGCGACTTAGTGCTCATGTACTCTATTAAGGGACATAAACAAAAAATGAAGTTTAAAGGTCTGGGGCCCTTCAAGGTTCACGTCATCACTCGAATAGGTAATGTCGAACTCGAGACTTTGGAAGTCGAGGGAGTAGTCTTCTTCAATGGCAGTCACATCAAGAAGTATTATCCCCCCACGCACCCCTTGCACAAACCACCAATGTTAGAATCACCTGTCAAAGTACGGGTAGCCACAATCGCGGAGATTGATGATGAAATGAGAAAACCATAGAACCTGCCTACCTCCGCATCACAATCACTGCCAAGCAAACATGCACTGTCAACGCCTTAGTCGATGAGGGAGCAAACTTCAATGTCTTAACCCACGATCATTGGACCCATATTTGCAAACCACAACTACAGCCTAGTACTGCCAAATTGAGCCCATATGGGGGTCGATCAAACGCACTCCTAGGGAAATGCAAGGCCGTAGTTTCTATCGAGTATGCGAGTATACCAATGACATTTTATGTATGACTTTGACTTACACTTATGTTTCTTCTCAATTTGAATACCATAAGAGCTGAAGCATCTCTTGTGGCTACATAAGACGTCTGAGTAGTCATATCCTCAAAAAACTTCTTCATTCCATGCCCTTATCAAAATTTATCGCAATTTACTTATTTATCTTGGTTGCATAGATATTTTCATGTAAGAAAAAATCAAAATTTTTTGCATAACATCCCTAAATGATTCACAGTCTCTGTGCTTGTGCTTCGGGCTATCACATCATATGTAGCTATGCATAAAATTATTCCTAGATGGAGCCTGTGAAGGACCAATTCTTTCACAATCCTCCTATTTGGCTAATTTAATATGCAAATCCTCCATAGTTTTCACCAACTTATCAATGAAATCCTCTTTCCCTAATACAAGAGCAAATACTAAAGGTTGTGTGTTGAGAGTGGAAAAAGACTAAAATTTTGACCGATTTTGTTATTTTTGAGGTTTGAATGATTGATTTTTGATGGATTTAGAGTGATGTATGGTTGTTAATGAAAGTGTTTGAGAGTGTTTTGGATGGTATTGATTATGTTTTGGAAGTTCATGATGATTTTTAGTGGAAATATGAAGCTTTATGATAATTTGATAGGTTCTGTTGAGGTTCTGATTGGTTCTGATACCTTCTGTATAGCTTCTGTTTTGTTATGATTTTCTTCTATATGAAGCATGGATTGATGATTGATGGAGGTTGAAATATTTTGAAAGTTTATTGAATAGTTTTTTATAATTTGGAATGGCTTTAGTATGAGTTATGAGGATTTGATGTTCTCTGATGACCTTCTATAACCCTCTGTAGACCTTTTGTAGAGCCTCTATCTCTGCTCTGTCTCTGTTCTGTATCTGCTCTATTCCTGTTCTATTCTATTATGTAGATCTTCTGTAAGCGTTCTATGGAATGTATGTGTGACTTTGGAAAAGTTTTCTAACTTTTGGAAAGGATGAATCTAAGTTCAAAAGAGCTAAAATGGAAGAAGTAGCTGCTAAAGATTGAAGAGAAGACTAGAGTGACAAAGACAAAAGTGAGCTATGAAGAGACACTCTAGTGGCTCTAGTGCCTCTTCGCATCAGACATACCTCTTGGGAGGTGCGTCCACGACCTAAGAAGGATTATTGAGAGTCATTATTGAGTATTTTAGTGAGGAGATGATGTACTATTGAGAGAGAGAGAGAGTGAGTGAGAGATAGCCAATTCTATCAAAATAGTGTATATGTATATGAGAGATTGAGAGAGAAAACTATGAAGACATTGAAGATGAATACTATGTGATTGATTTCCATTCAAAAATGGTGTATTATTTTATGTCCCTTGTTCTATTGATGGATTCTATGAAGATGTTGAAGATTATGATTGATTCTATCAAATCCGTGGGAGATATCTACTATGATGCTGCATGAAGATTTGTTGTTTTCTTTGTTTTGGTCATCAAAAGAATGAAATAAAAGCTTGTTGATGTTACAAGATATATTTTCTTGCAATAGAATCCCCTTTTCCTTGGCGTTCCTCCTGGGGCTCCATGTTTTTGGCGCGCAGCCGGGGAAACTTGCCATCAACAAGCATCAGAATAGGCTGAAAATGAAGGAAATGGCATTGCCAAGAAAAGAAGAATTCAATAGATGCTTGTAAAGTTCCTTCTTCCATTGAAGAGTTGGAGATTCTCATTTCCAAAGCCACTTTCCACAAGAAGTTCATCCCACAATGGCGAAAACATATCACCATCATGATGCAAGCTTTATGTGGTGGACTATTTCCTCTTCCTGTTGAAGCAACAGAGACGTGCATCTTGGTGGCAAATTGTTTGGGAACAAGCTGAAGAGCAGAAGCAGAGAGAATGAATATCCATGGAAGATTTGGTATTCATTGAGAAGTTTCCAGACATCATCAAGTGGGAGATCGTGAAGAAGCTTCATGAGTCATGGTTTGTGGAGGTTCACAAAAACCAGAGGAAAAAGAGTTGGAATTTGTTCGTGGATGCTCAATAGCAAGATACGTGGGATGCTTGGTGCATTGAAAACCTTCTATTTGTCCAATTAGCAACCCACTGGAAGTTGGTAGACAGAGTGTTTTTCACAACATACACTGTTGAAACCATCAGAAGCTGGCATTATTATAATGACACAACAACGATCCTAAGAAGAATGAGTCTTGATACTTTCAGAATGGAATATCTCCCCCTCTGTAGTGGTTTGAAAGCTTAATTCAGAGATGTTGAAAAGAAGAAAGTACAGGAGATGTTGGCCAGAGAATCCCCCAGAGACTGAAGCCCCTCTCTAATTCTATTCTATTGAGTACTGAACAAGTGATTGGAGCCAAGCCCCTGATGAATGACGCAATCAAGAGGCAAGCATTAGAACGAGTCCAGAGGTACATGAGAAGAGAGAAGGCAAGAATCAAGGCTGAGAACGAGCTCGCAGCAAAAGCCTCCTTTGACGCCCTAAAATCACTCTTTACAGAAGTCCCCATGGCAACTCAAGGTCCCCTTCCTAGTCAGATTCGTCGTGGAAGTAAATATAGTCCCATTGCCAGTTTTTAAGGGAGAGTACAATGAAGACCCTTATCTTCATGTAGTAGAGTTTATGGTAGCATGTGTGGCTAACAATGCCAAAATCCATGAGCATTGGTTAGTGATATTCCTTGCCACTTTCAAGGGTGTGCCGTTTCAGTGGGATGAGAGACAAGCAACAGGAACTTTTGGCACATGGATGGCCTTCCTCACTAAATTCAAGCATGAAGGTTTTGAAGAGCAGATGCGAGAGGAGTTCATGAACCTAAGTCAGTCCTCTGGAGAAAGAGTAGAAGCTTATGTTTTGCAAATGGAATCCATCCTGAAGATGGAGGGGAGCTTCAAGCTCTACCCCAAGACCTACGGACCACTTATTGCTCAAGTGTTTCGAACCGAGCAGCCATGGCTACCTCTCACATAGCCGACGCGCAATGCCTACCTTACGAGTGTAGTGAGCTTACCTTGATGCTCGATCGAGTACCCTCCTCTTTCTTGCACACCGATAGCTCCACGATCCTTGAGGCAAGCTCAATCAACCTCAATCCCTCTCCCATGAACTTCATCCTCCATAGCCATGCGTGAGACAAGAGAAGAGAAGAGAGGAGGGGAAGATGAAGAGAGAAGATGGAGAGCTTCTTCTCCAAGATCCCTCACTCTCACACAATCACTCCCTCACTCCCTCACACTCTCTCAATCCCTCTCTCAAGCATAAGCAAGAAGGCAAGAAACAAGAGAAGAAGAAGAAGCTTTGGCCACACACAAGAATGAGCTTCCCATTCACTTTTCAACTTTATATACATGCCCTATTTTTCATGGGCGGTCATCCCCCTTTTTTACATGGCTGGCCATTAGCCTAGGCCCATTTCCTCATTTCCCACCATTCTAGTCTATCCTATCCCCAACTAGTGCATACAATTTGCACAGGAGTGAGCCTGGCACTCTTTTACAAGGTTTTGGAAGTGTTTTCGCACTTACTGGTGCGCTTCTTATTCTTTTACTCTCCTTGGGCGACTCCAAGACTTCTTGAGGATCGTGCCCGTGCATTTAATTTTTTCCCGGGTCTAGTTGCCATTTAAAGCACATTTTCTTTTTATCTTTTTCCATTTCCCGCTCCTCTGTGCTGCGGTAAATAGAAGAGATGGACTAACCATCATTTGGATGAAGGTATCCAGAAAGGAGTGTTTCTCAGAGGCCTACATCTAGAAGTTCACAAGTTCGTGGAATTGAGAAGACCAGTCAATCTGCAAGCTGCAGTGGAAGGTGCAAGATTGTATGACAAAGTTGAAGCAAGGTTGTCAATGACTCCAGGAAAAGGACTCTTACCTCCTGCCATGCCAAGAATGGTATACCCACCAAATGCAATCCCATGGACAGTTCCCTATCCCTATCCCCATATGCAAACAGTGCCACAATATAGTATACCTAATCCACTGTGGTCACCACAAACGACAGTGCCTCAAATGATGGTTCAACCACAACAACAGTGGCCTCAAACAGTTTCTCCAATGGCGACTCAACAACAGTGGAACCCTACCAATTGGAATCAACAACCCCAAGTCTCAATAGGAGCTCTGAATCAGAACTAGAACAGAGGACCCTCTGGATCGACCCAACCAGTGTATGCAATAATTACATAAGCTTTCCAAAACCCTACTACAAGTACTTCAGGAGGTGAAAATCTTGAAGGACTACTTATCCAACTCAGCTTCAAGTATCAAGAAAGAGCTTATGGATGTGATTACAAGGCAGCTACAGACGCTGAAGGTGAATACTGCCAATATATCCACTCCTGTGGGAGCTGGGAGAGATGTGATGCGTTCTAACACATGGTGCAGAAAGTGTCATCAAGCGGGACATTTAGCCACTGAATGTACCCAAAAACCAACCATTCTTGGAGCCTTCTATTCCTACTGTTTGTGGAAGAACCATACAGAGGATATTTACTCTCTAAAAGAGATGCACGAATGAAGACAGAAGGATGAAAATGCAAGATTCAACTTGCTAGAATCCAAAATGACAATACAAGATATTTGAACAAAGCCTAGGGAGTTTGGTCCTAATTTCGGTCCAAGAAGGTCTCTCTCTCAAAGTTATAGAGGATGACATTCTGACGCTGGTGAGAGATCAGAAGTGGAATGTTACAGGTGTGGAGAAAAGGGTCATATCTCCCCTAATTGTCCAAACCCTAGATGATCTGTGGATTATAAGACCTTATGCAGCCGATGTAAAGGAGAAGGCCACACTGCAAAGGATTGTCCAAGTCCATCCCCTGTCAAGGCCAATGCTACTGATAGCCAACAGAGGGCACAAGATCCTGCCTCCAATTTGGTAAAGTTGGAAGTTGCCGCTATCACACGTGCGAAGAAGAAGGAACCAATTGTTCAGAATGAAAATAATTCTCCTACTAAGACTGTGAAGTTCAACTTGTCAACAGAGGGACAGAGCAGTACAGGACAGAATAATGCAATATAGAGCACTACAGTGCCACAGAGAATCACAGAGATAGTCCCAGAAACAGGACCAGAGGTTTAGGAGATAGATGATACAGAGGCACATCTAGAGACAGAAGAAGTGCCGATGCTGCCATTGCTAGAAGAAAAATGAAAATTTGAAAATGGGTGTAGCCCCATTCCCCAGCAAGCTGGAGAAGCCTGTGGATCCTATCAAAGATTATGACTTGGTAAAAGACCTAGACACTTTTAAACCAAACCTAACATTCTCACAGTTGCTAATGTTGTCTTCCAGCTACCGAAAGAAATTCAAAAGCATCTTGACAAGAAGACGTGGACTAAGGATAGCTCCTTCAAAAGCGACCAAGACCAATAAGGCCCCGGAGCTTGCAAAGGAAGTAGATGTGGCTAACGCCTTCCTAGATCCTGGAACCCCATAGATTAGTGTATGGATTGAAGGATGCTTTATTTCATATGCATTGATTGATGGAGGCTCATCAATAAACATAATGACAGATGTGACAATGAAGGACTTAGGGTTGCAAGGAATTCAACCTACACAGTGGCTTATTAGAACGGCAGACCAAAGCAGAATTAAACCATTTGGTATCCTCCTATACATAAAAACAACCCTTGCAGGGAGAGACTATTGGCTGACATATTTGGTGGTCAAACCAAATTCTTATGGGACGTCATACTCTTTGCTATTGGGAAGACCTTGGCTTTTTGAAGCAAGAGCCAGGACGAACTGGTTCAAAGGAACCCTAACCCTAAGCAGAGGACCCAACAAAGTGGTGTTGAAATTGTATGGATCGCAAAAAAGCAATGGATCCACATCCATCAAAGTCATAACTGACTCCTCCAATGAAGTAACAGATGGTACATCAGGAGACAAAGAGGCTGCCAAACAGATCTTTCCCAAGAAAACAATGCACAGTCCCTAACAGTGGGCACTGTAAGCCAACTACCAAGGGAAGCAAAGTCATTGTCCATTGGAGAATACCTCCTACCTCAACTAGAATTAACTTCTGAAATCACATCTGACAGTGAAATAGAAGCATTGATGTATTGTTCTCCCTGTTACATAGCAATCGTAGAGAAAGTAGCAAAGATAGAGGCAGAGATAGAAGCAGAAGCAAAAATAGACACAGAGGCGGAAGATATGTTCTTCTCCTACAGAGCCTCTACAGAAGCAGAGATAGAGCCTCTAGAGGAAGAGGATGGAAATAATGAGGAAGAAAACGAAGCAGGTTATGAAAGTGTAGTTGAAGAAGATCCTTCAATAGTAGATGATCTTGTTGATGTCCCTACAAAGACCTCAGAGATCGAAGATCTCGCGGTGTTGGAGGGAATGACCATGGTTCCATTTGGATTGGCCAATGGACCACACACTATGCAAAATCTACATAAGCAATGGATCAAAGGCATAAAAATTAAGCTCACCAGTGGCTCCTGTCGCCCTGATCGTTCAGTTCCAGAGAAAAGATGATGATGATGCCCCCTGTCAACAAAAGCCAGAGCTATTAAAGCCTCGACTTCTAGAAGGTCCGTGCTATGTGACATTCCTAGATGCATCCTTTGAAGATGAATCTCTAAGTCCAGAAGAAATCACTACTCACATAGAAGCAAACAAAGCTCTGATATCCTTCCAGCAACCTCAACAAACAAATGAGTCATCTGTTCAGAAGGAGGACACTGGTTCTAGGGGAACATTAGACAAGGACACTACTCCCTTGAAAGAGTTAGACCTCTATCCTGAAGCAATCCGTGGGACATTTATCCGCGAAGTGGAAGGTGAAAGGCAAATGACATTCTTAGATACTGACGGTACTGAACGCCACCTGAAAGTGGGCCTCAATCTTCCAAAAGAAAAACTAGTGGTCTTGTGAGACTTATTAAAGGAAAACTTAGACATGTTTGCTTGGTCGTACAAAGACCTAAAGGGGATTGATCCCACAGTATGCCATCACATTGACCTAGAGCCTGATGCCAAACCTGTAAGGCAAAGACAAAGGCTTATGAATCCTAATTATTCTGCTCTGGTGAAGGTTGAATTATTGAAACTTCTTGAAGTCGAGTTCATTTATCCTGTGGCTAACAGTGAATGGGTTTCGCCCATTGTGGTAGTACCCAAGAAGAACAAGAAACTTCGAATATGTGTAGAATTTTGAAAGCTTAATTCGAAGACAAAGAAGGATCATTTTCCTATTCCTTTTACAGACCAACTGTTGGACACAGTGGCAGGCCATGAGCTCTATTCCCTCTTGGATGGATTCAGCGGATATAACCAAGTCCAAATCGCAGAAGAGGACCAATCCAAAACAACCTTTACCACAGAATGGGAAACCTATGCCTATAGAGTGATGCCATTTGGGCTTTGTAATGCTCCTGCCACCTTCCAATGAGTAATGATGGCTGCCTTCCAAAATCATTTGCATGATTTCATTGAGATGCATCTTGATGACTTTTGTGTCTATATTTTGATCTGTGAGCACTGGGGACACCTAGAGCAATGTTTTGACAGATGCCGAGAGTATGGGATTTCTCTCAACCCCGACAAATGTGTCTTTTGTGTCTCATCAGGAGTTCTCTTAGGCCATATTGTCTCTGCACAAGGGATTGCAACAGACCCGGTGAAGATTGAGAAGATTACTGCCTTGACAACACCAATAAACCTCAAGCAATTGCGAGGATTTCTTGGCCATGTGGGCTACTACAGAAGATTTATTGCACATTTTGCAACCAAGGCAACTCCTCTGCACAAGCTCCTAAGGAAAGATGCTGATTTCCTTTGGACTCATGGCTGTGAAAAATCCTTTAATACCCTAAAATAGTGCCTTATCCAAGCACCTATCTTGTAGCCTCCTGACTGGACGAAGGAGTTTCATGTACACACAGATGCATCAGTCGAAGGGATAGGTGCTGTTCTATGTCAAAAGGGCCCCTCTAGATTAGATCAACCCATATATTATGCAAGCTGGAAGGTTACTGATAGGGAACATAACTATACAGTGACAAAGCTTGAATGCTTAGCAATGGTGTTTGCACTAGAGAAGTTTCGACACTATCTACTATCAACACATTTCAAGCTCTACGTGGATCATGAAGCCTTGTCCTTCTTGATGAACAAAGCAGATGTTAAAGGATGACTGATGAGATGGTTGCTCCTATTCCAGGAGTTTGATTTTGAAGTGGTCACTAAGCCTGGCTGTTCCCATGTCCTAGCCGATCATCTATCACGGATCCCTCAAACTGCAGAAGAGGAACAAGATGATCCAGACCTTCCTGAAGCTTTCTTGTTTCTGGTTGAAACAGTTACTCCCTGGTATGCATATACAGCCAACCTCCTAGCAACTCAATGGTATCCTCCTGGCATCTCAAGCCGTGAGAAGAAGAAGTTTCTATTAGAATTAGCCCCCTACACCTTGCTAGGTGGTGCACTGTATAAGAGAGGCAAAGATGAAGTGCTGCGAAGATGTGTTGCAAGGGATGAAACCAGCATAGTATTGAAAGCATGCCATGACGAACCATGTGGTGGACACTTTGCAGGAGAAGCAATAGCCAGGAAGGCTCTGTTAGCAAGATACTAGTGGCCGACCCTCCATAAGGATGCATATGACTATTGTCAGAGATGTGATGCTTGTCACAGCGGATGAGGAAGCCCACCAAAACAAGTGCCATGTCATCGCAACCTATTCTTCCCTAAAGCCATTCGAGAAGTGGGGGATTGATTTTGTGGGTCCCATTGATCCACCCACTAGATGGAAGCAGAATAGATACATCTTAGTATGTACAGATTATGTCACAAAGTGGTGTGAAGCTAAAGCCCTGAAGTGGGACGATGGTAACAACATAGCTTTGTTCATGTACGAAAATATTATCACCCATTTTGGTAGTCCCCTCGAGCTGGTAAGTGATAGAGGTACTCATTTCCTTAACAAAATCATGGAGGAGCTGATGGAGCTGTATAAGATCCATCATCACAAGTCCACTCCTTACTACCCCAGAGCCAATGGCCAAGTTGAAGTCACCAATCACATCCTCTGCTCGATCCTGACAAGAACGATTGCCGCACATCATCACGACTAGGAGAATCAACTTACAGAGGCCCTCTGGGCATACAGAACCTCCCATAAGGCAGCTACAGGACGGACCCCTTTCCATCTAGTGTATGGTAGTGTCTGGTACAGAACCTTCCATAAGACAGCTTACAGGACCCCTTTCCATCTAGTGTATGGTACAAAAGTCGTCTTCCCTGTTGGACTGGAATTTCCCTCTTTGTGAAAGAACTCTTGAGAGATGATGAGTCACTGCAACACCACCTCCTGCACTTGGAATGCTTGGATGAGATACAGCGGATGGCCCTACAATGTATGGAAACCAGTCAAGCACGATGCAAGGTCTACCATGACAGTTTCATCAAGCGCAAGGAGTTCAAAGAAGGTGATCTTATCCTAGCATATAATTCGAGATTTGGCAAGTTTCCTGGCAAGATTCAACAACAATGGATGGGTCCATACAAGGTACTTGCTGTCAATCCTAATGGCTCTGTTCAGGTGCAGACCGTTGATGCCTCTAATGATCCTTTCCTAATCAATGGCTACTGTCTGAAGACGTACTTTCCTCCTTGGGGATCTTGACAATCACAGTCAACCTACCCTCTCCCTTTTGGGTGTCGCACCATCCTTCTCTTTGTGCTTCTGATAGCCCTTATGATTTTCCTCATGAGGCGGTGTTGTTCTGTTAGCCCCTCATAGATACATCTCAGCTCGACCTTGTTCTCTTCTCGTTTGATCCAACAACGGTGGCAAGGTTGGTCCTGACACATGGTATTTCTACCATTCTCTTTCTTAACAAAAAAAAAGGGGAAAAAAAAACAAACAAAATTGTTATGGGAGAAAAGGGAGAAATTCCATGTCATAACAGGCCTCGTTCCAAGAAAAGGTGGAAAAGGTGACTGGGGAAAAGGTGGTAGCGCCCGGCAGTTTAGGATAGCTGACTCACCAGCAGAACCTTTCTAGCAAGTCATTTGAAGCCACCTCCCTTAGAATGCTGTCTCTGCAATATTAGTATGTCTGCCCTTCTAACAGACAAACTTTCTTACAAATCATTGAAGTACCAGACTTGTTGGCTACCTCCCTGGGTATAGCTCGTCTTCAAGATCCTGATGACAATGATAGCCGACATGATCTTCATCATCAACCCCTTGAGTGATGTGAGCTTTCATCCTAACAGGATGGGGAGGTGAGTATGGGTTGCCCTCTGTATCTATCAGAGAGTGAGACAGAGGGTGGGGTGAGTGACCAGTATTTTCCTTCAAATCAAATGAGAGGTGAAATGTGTGAACGGAGTGTTGCACGCACGAGATGGGCCTCTCAATGCACAACGCACGATCTATTCCTATGCACTGCACCATAAGGCTCCCTAGCCTTCCTTCTTGCACTGTATGTCGGCACAGGGCGGAATGCACAGTTGCATTATCAAAAGCACACAAGGCATACAACCTCTGCACAACTGACAGTGAGGATTACATCAATGGGTTTAGGAATAGCTTGCCCTCCTGGCTCTATCAATAAAGCATGAGACAGAGGGGGGGTTGAGTGTGACGGACGTTTCTTCCATCAATTATTGAGAGGTGAGGATTGAGGGACGTTACGACAATTGGAGTCAGGTACATTTCTATTTCCCTCTGCCCCCACGGAATGGGTATTTGCCATTAGCACATGATACGTTCATGATGATATTGATTATGTTTTGGAAGTTCATGATGATTTTAGTGGAAATATGAAGCTCTATGATGATCTGATAGGTTTTGTTGAGGTTCTGATTGGTTTTGATACCTTCTGTATAGCTTCTATTTTGCTATGATTTTCTTCTATATGAAGCATGGATTGATGATTAATGGAGGTTGAAATATTTTGAAAGTTTATTGAATAGTTTTTTATATTCTGGAATGGTTTTAGTATGATTTATGAGGATTTGATGTTCTGTGATGACCTTCTGTAACCCTCTGTAGACCTTCTATAGAGCCTCTATCTCTAGTCTGTCTTTGTTTTGTATCTGCTCTGTTCCTGTTCTGTTCTGTTCTGTAGATCTTTTGTAAGTGTTCTGTGGAATGTATGTGTGACTTTGGAAAAGTTTTCTAACTTTTGGAAAGGATGAATCTAAGTTCAAAAGAGCTAAAAAAATGGAAGAAGCAGCTGCTAAAGACAGAAGAGAAGACTGGAGTGACAAAGACAGAAGTGAGCTATGAAGAGACACTGTAGTGGCTCTGGTGCCTCTTCGCATCAGACATACCTCTTGGGAGATGCATCCATGACCTAAGAAGGATTATTGAGAGTAATTATTGAGTATTGTAGTGAGGAAATGATGTAATATTGAGAGAGAGAGAGAGAGAGTGTGTGTGTGTGTGTGTGTCAAAGATAGCCAATTCTATCAAAACAGTGTATCTGTATATGAGAGATTGAGAGAGAAAACTATGAAGACATTGAAGATGAATACTATGTGATTGATTTCCATTCAAAAATGGTGTATTCTTTTATGTTCCTTGTTCTATTGATGGATTCTATGAAGATGTTGAAGATTATGATTGATTCTATCAAATCCGTGGGGAAGATATCTACTATGATGCTGCGTGAAGATTTGTTATTTTCTTTGTTTTGGTCATCAAAAGAATGAAATAAAGCTTGTTGATGTTACAATATAGATTTTCTTGCAGTAGAATCCCCTTTTCCTTGGTGTTCCTCTTGGGGCTCCATTGTGGCCTAGTCAAGTTATGAAGTATCAGCAACCATGGAAGTAGAAACATGAGAAGTCATAGAAATAATATACCCACTTTGTAATCTAGTTTTCAACATCTATCTGTTAATCAATGTGTACAAATCATCCTTACCATCTAGCCAATCTATTTTAAGACCCATCGTCTTAGTTTTGTCTTCAAGAAGCTCCTCTAATTCCACCTACAATGGTGAATATGTAGCCTACAAAAACAATTCAACATTTTTGAATTGCAAAGATGCCTACTATGTAGCATCCAAATGGCTGAATGTTTCCTAAAATTTTTGTAACAAATCTAATGCAAGCAACCCTTTGTTGGGCTTGTAAACCTATTCTTTGAATGTCCTTCGAGTATCCAACCTTAGGTATTTTTAAAAATACTCTTCTTTCAATTCTATTTTGAATGCTTTTCACTCAGTATCCTACCCATAGATCTCATTTATGCATGTCTTCAATGTAGGAGTCAAAGCTAGTATCTTATGAGTAGGAATCTTATGGGACCAAATAGGCCAGCACTGGCTATGGCACTAGCTGGATTTCATGCATACAACAGAGACCTCCACCACCACCCGGCCTCGTAGGCTAGGAGCATCTGTAAAAACTAAATGCATACTAGATACATCTAATATTGCATTTGTAACTAGATAAGAGCCCAACGGCACCTTCCCCAAAACCCCTCAAAGGGGTTATCCCACACATATTGGCAATAAGTGCCACGTATCACAGACATAGGAGGCACCCCCATCAGCTGATTGTCATGGCCCCACTACAGCTCTCCTACATCTTGGGGATTGGCCCCTTGATGCGCTACTTTTACATATAAATACATTCGCACAAGACTCCTCTCTTTGTCAGTGAGATCTAGGAGATACCATGTTTCCTCACTAATAATCTCCCCCAAGAAACGAACGGCTAACCTATGGCAAGGGGAATCTCACCCTCTCAAGTGTGGGTCAACTATAATTCAAACAATTGCTATGCATTTCCAGGAGTTAATACCACATGTATGATTAATACAATAGTGGATGTCTCATCATGCACAAACAGTTATATTTCGAAATCAGCCTATGTGCTAGTATGCAAACAATCTTTCCATGAATTCCAACTAATACGTATATGCTTCATTGCAAGAATCTAGCACCAAGGCAAACCTTATGCTACTAGATCCCTAATTTCAAAATAGGTAATTTCCTAAATGCTATGCATAGAAAAAACAATCAGAATTTGTACTATTTCAACCCTCAAACTGTTGCACAAAATCCTACTCCCCCTAACTGTTTAAGTTTTGCTTCGTTGCATAGGTGTATAGAGGTTGTTTTGTCATGGTTTAGTGTATAAAAACCAATAAATCACACACTATGACAAAAAAATAGTGCAAACTGAGGCCAAACCTCATGCTTTACCCTACCATACATCCACAACCACTTATTATATTTTTCAGTATTTGCATTAGTATTTTCAGACCTGTGGCTCTTGATTCTTAGAACAGCAGAAGTGTAGATTTTATTAGCATTTTATCCTATGTGTATTGGTTTATCCACCTGAAAACACCAAAAATTCCATTTTCCTCATAAAAACCGTGTTTTACGGGTTTCTAAAAATTATTTCCAGCATTTTGACTTTATGTTTTTTAAAATTTTCATCATGCAAGCATAGAAAAAATAGTAAACATCATGTCTACCAATTTTCACTCCATAAGAACAACATTGGCTCAATCAACCAATTTTCATTCTTTGCGGGTTTTAAAATCTGATGCGGGACTATAGATTAGTCCTCATTCAAGGCTCAGCTCACCTCCGAACAGCCAACTCTAGCCCTCTATCGATCCGGGAGTGATTCGGTACCATGCCGGACTGCCCCTTAAGGGGAGAGAGAGGGAGGAGAGAGAAATACTAAAAAATGAGGTTTTTTAAATCCTCCATTAAAATGGGCAAGCTTGAAGCTATCCTATTTCTCTCCCTGCCCTGATCAAGAATCTCTCTCTCTCTACAAATGGGTTTGAATTGGAGAGGCATCAAGCAAAAATGAGGAGGCGCATTGATGCTTTGCTCTTCGACAGTTTTTGCATTAGTTTCAAGGCTTGTATTAAGCCTAAGGCTTAAAACATTAGAATAACCGGTTCATCTTTTTGTGTTCACACTACCTCGCAAGTGGATTTTTCAATTTTGAAGGCCCGAACGAACTCTGATTTGCAATCTGACTGGCCAGATGGCTTCATTGCGTCAAAATCCATCAATCACGCATCTCCCACACACTTTATAGCTTCTCGATCCGATAGCTGCTTTATAACGTTGAACCTTGCGGGGATTAAATGGAGGGTCTAATGACCTTTGATTGACGAACCGATGCTTGTGTTGGATTCCTGATGTCGAAATTCATTTAGGAAAACTCTAGCTTGGCCATTCGCCACCATTTGATTTTTCATGAAAATTGGCTCTTTAATGCCTTTCGGGCACTTTTCGGCTCCAAAACGAGCTTCAACGCTTCAAGAACAGGTCCAAATGAGGTCCTAAAAACTAGCTCTCATTGGTGACCATAGGATAGGGCAACTTTGCCTGTCGAATCCCACGAATGAATCTGCATATAAACACAAGCATAAAGAGCATCAAGCTGATACAAAATAGATACACAACAAAACATATCACAGCTCTCATCCTATGCCTTGACAAAACCAAGGCATGAAATCCACAAGGAGTAGGCCTAGCACAAACTAATAAGAGGCCAGAGCTAGTCACTAACGTGCTACTCCAACATGGTTACTTATAAGAGACCAGAGCTAGTCACTAATGTGCTACTCCAACATGGCCAAGCTAAAAAGAATTATCAAAGAGGTTATCCTAAGTAGTGGTCTGAACTACCTTTCTAATTGAGGACAACTCAACTAGGAGCTCCTACGAGGTGAGGACTCCTATATGATGATCAAGAAATATTTTCTTTTAGCACATTGTTCTTTTAGGCCTTTATCTTCCATACTCGGGCATGTAAAAAGGAGGGAGTTGAGCGTAGTGACCCAAGGAGAACAAGGCATCGGCCTCATGTCTTGTCTCGATACCCAAGAACCTACCAAGCTCTCATGAGGGGACACTTAATCCATTTCTAACTCTCACTTTTATTCTCGCTCCAACCTTCTCTTATTCTTATTCCTTTGCTTTTCAGCTAGTTGCCACCCTAGGAAGACAAGGCATCAACACCGGGTCTTATCTCGTCCCCAGGAATCTACCAGGCCTTCACAAGGCAATGAACAACTGCTAAAAGATTTTTCTTCCTTTTCTATTATATTGTTTTAGGGGTTAGAACCCCTTTTTACACACCTTCGTGTATTCATATATTTTCTCTCAGATATTTAGGCTTTTTTCTTTTGGGTATTTTTAGTAGATTTCTCTAACTACCTCACACTAATAGGACCTCCTAGATCAACCGCCTAGCAGGTTAGCTGAACAGGGTCACTAGAATTCCCATCTAAAACAGGTCTTTCAGTGCCTCACAATGCCTTTATAGGAGGCAATGACTACTCAAACCTCCCACAAACATACGGAACCTAAACCTGGGACTTCATGTCTTAATTGCAGGTCCCAAATCAAATAAGAAGAAAGTACCCTCACATATGTATCATTATTCGCTTAAGGAAAAAAAACTCAGACAGGGGACGGAACCACCAAGAATGGCCACAAGAAGCTCCTCCGCAGCAAAGGCTCCCTCCAGCAACTTCATCAACATGTATGATGCAATCACTAAAATATAAAACCATTAAACGTACCTGCACTAAACATACATAGGGCCCTCTTGGCCTAAAATGGATAGTCATTCTAATTTATGCAATACATGGTCTTCTTGGCATATACACCACATCCTATCAAACTAGCCAAGATACCAAAGATAGCATAAAATATGAGGATTAGCCTCATGCTACTCATGCGAGTCAGCTAAAAGCTTGATCTACTCCCTTTGTAGATCCACTAGCCCAACCCTTTCTATTGATATCTCAGTAATAATGGCCATCTCCTCTTGGGTACTATGAGTTGAATGAATGACCTCATTGGGATTATATATCTCATCTCCTTGGTTGTCATTCAAACGGATCGATCGTCCCAACTTTCCAGAAACTTCTCCTACAAGGAGAATCAAGGATTTATGATCATTCAACCCTTCCCTATTTGGATCATTACATGTATCAATGGTACAACCCAAACTAGGTAAAGCTTCAAGCCTAGACCCATCACATAGATACATCTTAGGTCGGTCCCTATTGTCAGATGTAGCATTATGGCCTTTACTCACATCCTCTTGGGAATCCATCAAAGCATGTCCACATGCAATTCTTGGCCCTTCATCTGACACACCAACCATACATTTAGAAAATTTGGGTCTCCAAACCCATCTCATATTCATTTTCATATGCTTAGATTGCCCCTTTTTGCCACATTGGTCTAATGGACTCAAAGCAGGCTTATTGCTATAGCCAGATGGCCTAACACCCTTATGAATTCCATCGAGCACAGGTGGACCTTGGGCAAACTGCATCTTCTTCATATGAGATGTCTTCCCTTTCCTTTGTCCACTCTGCAATTGCTTAGCCATAGGAACCATGCTTTTACTAAAAAGAATAACATCTACTCGAAAGCATGATTCATCACTAAATTGAAAAGGCTTCTCAAGAGCCTTACTAGCAGCACAACTAGAACCACTCATAGCACACTTATCCATACTCATAGGCTCTATGGTCCTATCAATGCCACCATCGTAGATACCTCTCATGGGAGCATTGCAAGCCTTGATGGGACTTACTGGGTCTGGAATCTTTTTATCTCCATGGGATGTATTATCCCTACAATCGCCATTTTCTGCTTGGAGATTTTCGCTACCAACAATCCCCTCATACACTGCCTTGGTATCAACAAGCGAGCTGTCTCCTTGTAGAAATGGTTGGAAGCTAGGATGCACTTGTACTGAGTGGGAAAAACCCCAAAAGTTTCACCAACATCTCTGAATATGTCCCTCATAATCAATGTCATGCATCTTTGCTTTCCTTAATGACTTAGGATTCCACATTTCCACTTGTATTTTCATGTTAATATCTAAGCAACTCAAAAAGAGCTCACATAGCACATCACATGGCAATGCAGTATCTCTTCTTGGCCAAAGCCTCAAAATATCATCAAAGACTCTAGCATATTATTTAACATAAGGATAGGACTCTTTCCTAATCTGCATCAACTACCCTAAAACTTGGCTCATAGGCACCTTCTTCTCATATTCATCTAAAAATCGATCACTCAACTCCTCAAAGGATTTAATAGACCCCCTTGGAAGGCTCCAGTATCATTTTCTAGCCTCTCCCTTTAGGGTACTTGAGAATACGAGCATCCGATGAATATCATCATATCCACTTGAAAGGCAAGTTAGGCCATATTCTCGTAAATGCACCATCGGATCCTCATTAACCAACCCATGAAACACTGGGAGATCCCAATAAGGTGGAGGGCATTTAGTCCTTTCCTTCGAGATTAGCACTGGGCCATTAAAATCCTTGTATTCCTCTTGATCTAGTACCAACGTATTAGGGTCTTTAATTTTGTCCACAATTTGACCTTTACTGGTGTTGAAAGGTCATTGCTTCCATGAACTTCCCTTTCCGCCAACTCATAAAGTGGTTTAGGGAGGCATATAGCTCCTAGCATGTCATTCTGATCCTTTCTTAGAGGATCTTCCATATCTTGCCCCTTCCTAGGCAGTTTCATGATGGCTTTATCTAGGAGCTTTTGCCTCTCATCAAAAGCAAACTTATCCTTAGCACTCAGAACCTGGGGACTGTGCCTTTTAAGCAACGATTTTCCCTTTACAGCTAGGGCTTCTAGCATCCTTGTGATGCCTAAAATTTTTGCATGATGCCCCACCACATGGGATGTTTCATCCATAACTGCACTCCACTGTATGTCCATTTTTCTGCATGGTACTATGGCATTAACATAATCACTTGTTGATGCCATGACCGCCATAGCTTCCAACATACTTGTTCCATGCCCTCTAGATTGATGGATGGTTATACATGATTTCTCTTGGGTAGAAACCACACCAAGGTGAACCATGCTATTGCATTAGAGGATAGGGTAACCACTAACGGGTTACTCTTCTCATCACCTAGATCATTGTCTATAGAGGACTCATGCTCTACATAACTAACTAAGTCCATTAGTAAGTTTTGTATAGGGAAAGCCAAGGTTTTCCATCCTTGAACAAACCCCATTTTATGGTTAGCTTAGCACACTCCTAATGGAAATTATAAACTTAGGTCCCTTTACAACCTAGATTCAGAGACTGCCACTTATAGGCAGCTCCAAAAAAATGCACCACTAAGGGGACCACCAAAAATGGGCCGGCACTAGCTATGGCACTAGCTGGACCTCATGCATACAACAAACACCTCCACCACCACTCGGCCTCATAGGCCAACAGCATCTGTAATAACTAAATGCACACTAGATGCATCTAATATTGCGTTTGTAGCTAGATAAGAGCCCAATGGTACCTTCCCCAAAACCCCTCAAAGGGGTTATCCCACACATATTGGCAATAAGTGCCATGTATCACAGACATAGGAGGCACCTCATTGGCTGATTGTTGTGGCCCCACTATAGCTCTCCTACATCTCGAGGATTGGCCCCTCAATGCACTGCTTTTACATATAAATACATTCGCACAAGACTCCTCTCTTTGTCAGCGAGATCTAGGAGATACCATATTTCCTCACTAATAATCTCCCCCAATCAATGAATGGCTAACCTACGGCAAGGGGAATCTCACCCTCTCATGCATGGGTCAACTATAATTCAAACAATTGCTATACATTTCCAAGAGTTGATACCACATATATGATCAATCCAATAGTGCATGTCTCATCATGTACAAACAATTATATTTCGAAATCAATCTATATGCTAGTATGCAAACAATCTTTCCATGAATTCCAACTCATATGTTTATGCTTTGTTGCAATAATCTAGCACCAAGGCAAACCTTGTGTTGCTAGGTCCCTACTTTCCAAATACGTTGTTTCCTAAATGCTATGCATAGAGAAAAAAAACCAAACTTCGTATTATTTCAACCCTCAAACTGTTGCACAAAAGCCTACTCCCCCTCACTGTTTAAGTTTTGCTTCGTTGCATAGGTGTATTAAGGTTGTTTTGTCATGGTTTAGTGTATAAAAAGCAATAAATCACACATTGTGATTAAAAAAATAGGGAAAAATGAAGCCAAACCTCATACTTTACCCTACCATACATCCACAACCACTTATTATAATTTTTTTCATATTTTTCTAAGGCATATTCCTATTTTTTCTCTTATTTTCTTCCATTTTTCTCTATTTTCTCTATTTTTCCGAAACAAATTTGATATATTTTCAGAGTTGTGGCTCTTGGTTCTTAGAATAGTGGAAATATAGATTTTTAAAGCATTTTATCCCACGTGTATTGGTTTATGCCACCCGAAAACACAAAAAACCCCATTTTTCTCATAAAAACCGTGTTTTACGAGTTCTAAAAATTATTTATGGCATTTTGACTTTATGTTATATGATTCTTTCATAATGCAAGCATGGAACAAATAGTAAACAACATGTCTACCAATTTTCACTCCATAAGAACAACATTGGCTCAATCAAATATTAAAAACAAGCAAATTTTCTTTGTAAAATAGAATTACCGATTTTTTTCATTCTTTGCGGGTTTTAAAATTTGATGCAGGACTGCATATCAGCCCTCATTCAAGGCTTAGCCCACCTCTGAACATCTAACTCTAGCCCTCCATTGATCAGGGAGTGATTTGGTACTATGCCGCGGACAAGCATCCTTCAACCTGCTCTCTTCTTCTTCATGGGCATGAACTGCCCCTTAAGGGTAGAGAGAGGGAGGAGAGAGAAAGACTAAAAATGAGATTTTTAAATCCTCCATTAAAACGAGCAATCTTGTAACCATCCTGTTCCTCTCCCTGCCCTAATCCAAAATCTCCCTCCCTCTCTCCAAACGGGTTTGAATCGGAGAGGCATCGATAAAAAACGAGGAGGTGCATTGACGCTTCCCTCTCTTTGACGGTTTTTGCATTAGTTTCAAGGCTTTTATCAAGCCTAAGGTTTAAAACATTAAAATAACCGGTTCATCTTTTTGTGTTCACACTCTCACAAGTGGATTTTTCAATTTTGAAGGCCCAAACAAACTCCGATTTGCAATCCGACTGGACAGGCGGCTTCATGGCGTCAAACTCCATCAAGCTGGCCTCTCCCACACACTTTACGAATTCCTAATCTAATAGCTGCTTTATAACTCTGAACCTTTGCGAGGATTAAATGGAAGGGTCAAACAACCTCCGATTGACGAACCGAGGCTTGTATTGGATTCCTGATGTCGAAATGCATCTAGGAAAACTCTAGCTCGACCATCCACCACGGTTTGATTTTTCATGAAAATTGTCTCTTTAATGCCTCTCGGACACTTTTCAGCTCCAAAACGAGCTTCAACGATTCAAAAACGGGTCCAAATCGGGTCCTAAAATCCAACTCTCATTAGCGACCATGGGATAGGGCGACTCAGTCTATCAAATCCCACGAACGAATTTGCACATAAACACAACCACAAAGAGCATCAAGCTAATACAAAATAGATACAGAACAAAACACATCACAACTCTCATCCTACCCCTTGACAAAACCAAGGCATGAAATCCACAAGGAGTAGGTGTAGAACAAACTCCAGAGCTAGTCACTAACATGCTACTCCAACACGGCCAAGCTAAAAAGAACTATCAAAGAGATCATCCTAAGTGGTGGTATGAACTACCTTTCTAACTTAGGACAACTCAACTAGGAGCTTCTACGAGGCGAGGACTCCTATATGATGATCAAGAAATATTTTCTTTTAGCACATTGTCCTTTTAGACCTTTATTTTCCATACTCGGGCATGTAAAAAGGAGGGAGCTGAGCGTAGTGACCCAAGGAGAACAAGGCATCGGCCTCATGTCCTGTCTCAGTACCTGTAATGAAAGAAACCTAACTTTCCTAACTAAGGGAAAGGAGAGAGAGAAGGACTGTAGAAGAAGAGGGAGAGGAGAGAGAAAGGCAAGAAGAAGAGAGAGAAAGAGGGAGAAAGGAAGAAGAAGAAGAAGCCATGGAAGCCTGAGAAGGTGAAAAGAGAGTTTTTTGATAATTTCTGTGATCCTCAAAATACCCTCTTACATCTTATATACCGTTCCCATGCCATGTTCTCGTGATCCTCATTCATTACAAACCATCCCGTCTCATAAAGTTTTTGTCCTAAAAAACAAGGGATGTAGTCATGGAGTGTAAGGGTGTGGTATAGGAAATCAGCCATAACTTTGTGTGGGAAACTCCCAATGGGACAGTTGAGGTGTCGTTACGGAGCCCATGAGATGTACTTTCAGCCCATGTGGGTGGGGCGGGGCTACAATCAGGTTAGGACCAAAACTGTGACAAAATAAAGGGCTGTCCAAGAATTACTAGTGTGTTGTCCCAGATGGTATGGCTGGAGAAAAAAAGCCATAACTTCCACTAGGGAACTCCGATTGGGGCAAGTAAGGTGTCGGCACGGAGCCCTCGAGGTGTACTTTCAGCCCATGTATGAAGGATGGGGCTGAAAATGGACCAGGACCAAAATTGGTACAAAACAAGTAGCTGTCCAGATGCAGATTGCAGCCGAAAACAGGTGTCATGGTTAAGTTCCAGCCAATACGGCCTCCTTGAGGTGTAGAAATTCATCCAATATAGATGCTGGGTGCCAAGAGGCTTCCTCTTTTGGTAGGCCTTGCCATTTGATTAGGTATTCATGTATGGAACGGGTGTGGAGTTGCTTTTCACGTTGCCCAATGACCACTTCAAGAATGTACTAAATAAGGCCCTCCTCATCAATGGGTGGTAGCTCCTCTACATGATCTTTGGGAGTGCCAATGAAAGGTTTCAATTGGCTCACATGGAAAACATCATGGATCTTAGTAGTGGGAGGGAGTTGGAGACGGTAAGCCAAGTCCTCGACCTTCTTAATGATTTTGTAGTGCCCATAGTAACGGTGTGCCAACTTGTTGCAAGATCCATCCTTTAGTGTGGCATAACGGGACTTGGGGACCTTGAGGAGTACCAATTCACCCTCTTGAAAGCCAAGGGGTCTTCTTTTTGCATCATCATAGAGCTTCATGTGCTCTTGAGCCCTTTTGAGATTTACCTTGCATTGTTGAAGTAAAGCTTGCATGTGGTCCAACTCTTCTTTTCCAAGGGGGTTGAGCTTTTCATTGAAGATCACGGTAGGAAGAGGCACCCGATAACCATACAATGCTTCAAAGGGAGAGACTCCAATGCTCGAACGAGTGGAGCTGTTGTAAGAAAATTTAGCCAAGTGCAGCCATACATCCCACGAATTCTGCACATCATGACAAAAATGTTGCAAATAAGTTTCAAGCCACTTATTGACTCTTTTGGTCTGCCCATCCGTTTGGGGATGATAGGTTGTAGACGGAGCCAATTTGGTCCCCATGGAGCTGAAAATTGTCTACCAAAACTGACTCATAAATTTGGTGTTCCAAACATGTACTATGACGTGGGGTAAGCCATGCAACTTAAAAACATTCTCCATAAATTGAGTGGCAACTTGAGATGCTGTAAACTGGGATTTTGTAGGGATGAAATGGGCTGCTTTAGTGAGTCGGTCAACTATCGCATATATGATATCCCAACCCTTCTTGGTTGTAGGTAAACTAGTGATGAAATCCATGTTAATGTGGGTCCATTTTCCTTCGGGAATAGGTAAAGGTTGCAACAATCCACCCGGTTTAAGAGTGCTATCTTTATTTTGTTGGCAAGGTACACATCTAGACACAAAGTCTTTCACATCCCGCCATAGGCCTTTCCAATGGAAGCTTTTTGAAACTTGGTCATGTTTTGTAGACCCCTAAGTGGCCGACAATGGTGAAGAACGCATCTCTTCAAGGATCCTTTGGGTGAAGGGAGAGGCATGGGGAATCACAATACGGCCATGGATCCAAATGAGGCCATTGTGGAGCTAATATTGGGAATTGTCATCCATGACACCTTGCTGTAATTTCTCGAAAAGAGGGTTGAATTCAGCATTAAGTAAGTATGCCTCTTGGAGCTCTTCAATTCAATCATGGTGGAGTTCAGTGATGGATGAAACCTTGCATGCCCACATGCGAGAGAGTGCATCAGCCACTACATTGTCCTTGCCACGAGTGTGGGTAATCTCAAAGTCATAGTTTTGTAGGGTAGCCACCCATCTACATTGTTTGGGAGTGAGGTTGGGCTGAGTCAAGAAGTATTTGAGCACACGGTGGTCACTTTTCACCTTAAATCTGCTACCATACAAGTAGTGATGCCACTTTTTGATAGCATGAATGACTGCCAACATCTCCTGATCATAGACCTACAACTCTCTCTCTTTATCATCCAATTTTCGGCTCTCAAATGCTATTACCCCGTGTTCTTGCAGCAAGACTGCACCAATACACCATCCACTAGCATCACACTGGATGGTAAAATCCATTGAAAAGTCGGGGCATACGAGGATGGGGGCTGAAGTGAGCAAGTCTTTCAGCTATTGAAAATTGCGGTCAGCCAATTCATCCCATAGGAAAGCCTCTTTTTTCAGCTTGTCTATTAACGGGGCTGCAATTGTGGCATAATGGCAAATAAATCTCCGATAAAAAGAGGAGAGGCCAAGAAAACCACCCAAGGAGGTAGTGGTAGTGGGGGTGGGCCACTCCCGGACACATTGCACTTTCTTAGGATAAGCTTGGATGCCTTTTTCACTAACAATGTGTCCTAAGTACTCAACCTCTGTTTGCATGAAGACACACTTGCTTTCCTTGGCAAATAACCGATCCTCTCTTAGTACATTAAAAATTTTCCTAACATGCTTCAGATGCTCATGCGGTGACTTGCTATAAATGAGTATATCATCAAATAATACCAACACAAACTGGAAAAGCCATGGTTGCAATATTTTGTTCATTAAGCTCTGAAATGTGGCGGGTGCATTAGTGAGCCCAAATGGTATGACAAGGAAATGGTACAAGCCACAGTCAGTCCGAAAGGTTGTTTTGACCTCATCACCCACTCTCATTCTGATTTGGTGGTAACCGGATCGCAAATCAATCTTGGTGAAGTAGCGTGCTCCCTTGAGTTCATCAAGCAAGTCATCAATTCAAGGGATGGGGTATCTATTTTTGACGGTGATCTTATTGAGATCACGGTAGTCAATGCACAACCGAAAAGATCCGTCCTTTTTCTTAACCAATAGAACCGGGGAGGCATAAGGGGAAGAGCTAGGCTCTATGAATCCCATCTCAGTGAGCTCCTTGACTTGCTTTGCTACTTCCTCTCTCTCACATTTAGAGAGTCGATATGGGGGCTTATTGATGGGCTTGGCATGGGGTTTCAAGTCAATTGGGTGATCCACCAATCTCTGAAGGGAGAGGGTAGTGGGGGGCTGAAGTAGGTCCTCATATTCATCCAAAATTGCTTTTAGTGCTGCATTTTGCTTCCCCAAGGTGTGTTGGTCATCATTATCCTTATGCAAATGCAAGACAAAGATTTGGGAGCGTTTCTTGAATTCTTTTTTGAGTTGTCTTGTTGTTATAAGCTGAAAATCTGCATTTTCTTTGATTCCCTCCAAGTGTACAAGCTGCCCATGCATTACAAACTCCATATACAGCTGAGAGAAGTCCATAGAGATTTTTCCCAACTACTGAAGCCAATCACATCCCAAAACAACATCCACCGGGCCCATATCAAGGGTAATTAAGTCCACCTTTGCTGTGTAATTTTCAGCCAGCATAAGAGACACTTTTGTGCATACATGGGAGCTCACTTCCTCATTTCCATTGGCCACTTGAACCCGAAGAGGTTGCTGTAATTCAGTGGGAACACATGTCAAACAGCCAAGAGTTGATTTATTCACAAAACTGTGCGTGCTGCCACTATCTATGAGAATGTATACACTCTTGCCATCAATGTTACCATGCACTCGTAGGGTGTTCGGGTTCCTAGAGCCGGTCCATGCATCCATGGAGATTGAGCAAGCTGATATAGTGGTGAATGAGGGGTGCCAAGGGCCATTCCCAAGCACGTCATCAATGGGGTAGCCACACCGAGGTCAAAAGGGAACCCGTCCGGTGAGTTATAAAACTGATTGGTATCAAGATCCTCCTCATATTCAGCATTTTCAGCAAGTGTCATCATTGGAGAGTTGTCATGCAAGTCCTCTTCCAACTTGTCACTATCTTCTAGCACATACATGCTATTAAACTTGACAATGGTGTTCTTAAAGGGGAATTTGGATGCATGATCAGTCGTGTACTTATCCCCGCATTTAAAGCACAAGCCTTTGGCTTTTCTATCCTTGACAACTTTAGGAGGAATGAATTTTTGACTGTTAGGACTGAAGCCATTCCTTGTCTTATTTTCAGCATACTTTGGGTCACTTTTGGAGGGTGGTGCTATCCCAAAACTGATATATTTTCTTTTAGCATTAAAAGTGGGGTAAGTAGGAATTTAGGGGCTGCCATTCCCTGCATTGTTGCTGCGATAATTATTAGCATATGGGGGTTGCCTGATAGGGCATCTTTGCTGTCCTGCAATGGGCTGCATGCCCTCATTGCGACGGTATTTTCGACCATAGCGTTCGGCCAATTCTATGGCTGCAAACAGGGTGGCTGGCTTTTGAGCCATTACATCAGCTGTGAGAGATGCACATCTAGCCCATAAATGTATTTATGCAATTTGGCATCATCACTGACTACCTCAACATACATGGATAGGTTCATAAATTGGTTGGTGTACTCCCTCACGATGAGATTTCGCTGATCAAACTGATACCATTGCCTAGCCAAGCATTGTTTTTCCACCAGGGAGACAAAAACTTGGATCATATGCATCTTGAACTCTTCCCAATCACGAAACTGGTGATTTTCTCTTTGAACGAATCTCCACCATGTGTGGGCAAAACCTTCTAAAAATGAAGGGAGGCAAAAATGATCTTTGCCTCATCGGTATAGGGGTAGATGAGAAAATAGGCTTCCAATTTAGAGGTCCATTCCTCTAGTTCAGCTGGGGATGAGGACTGCCCATTGAATTTAGTAAACACAATCTTGTCACGCAGCTCATTTGGGCCTTGCTGCCCATGAATGCCATGTGCTACATGATGCCCATACATGCCTTGCTGTCCAATCCCCTGCTGTCCAAAATTTCCATGGGGGCCATGTTTCCCTTGCATTACATGAGGACCAAATTGCCCACTAGGACCTTGCTGTCCAAAATGTCCATACTGCCCATTACCATATGCATGCTGCCCATTGCCATATGCATGCTGCCCATTGCCACGTGCATGCTGCCCATGCACTCCATGCATTCCATGCTGCCCAAGATTTGCATTGGAGCCATTTCCTTGAGTGTGCAAGTAGCTTCCGTTACGGGGGAGTTGGGGTGCCAAGGATGGGCTTGAAGGATTCATAACGGGGGAGGGGAGGAGGGGCTCATCATGTCGGGTGGAGGGATCACCCATCTCATAAGTGCTATGGGGAATGCCATGGGTATCACCGAGACCTTGTGGGCTACACCCGGTCTCCAAGGGGGGAGGGCGGTTAGCCTCACGGGGAGGGACATACTCCTTGGGTCGATCTGGGGGGGGGCAATGGTGGGGATGAGGGCGCCCATGAGCTCTATGAGTAAGTCCATTTTGGCCATCATCTCAGAATTACGGTGATCTTGGCGGGTTTCCATCTCCCTGTGGAGTTGCTCCATCTCTCGATGTCGTTCAGCATGATGGGTCTCATGTTGGCATAAGGTTTGGTTGAGTAGAGATAAGCGGTCTATCTCGGGGGAACCCTCTTCAAACATGTCTTCACGATCCGCCTGGGCTGAGCTAGGATCGTTCATTGAGGCACGGGAGTCCCTTATTTCACGCTGAAATTCCTCCTGGGCCTTTTCTTTACCCTTGTGGCCTGCCATCCCAAGTGCAGTCCACCAGACCCCTTGTTACAGAAATGACGATATCTTGAGCTAGGGAACTCCGATCGCCAAAATTTTTGATTCAAATGAAAGCCCTCGATCCCCTCTATGAGTCTATGTAAAAATATCTTTGACAGTAAATGATCAGGGCTTTGCTGTAATTACTTTTTGTGGGCTGACTGTGTAGGACTGCTGCCTATCCCACAGTACCTCTGAGCACAAAACTGAGTGTACCTCCCAAACCCTAGGGCAGAATGGGGATATTTTTAGTTCAGATTGAAGGGGAGGATGCCCTCTTTGAATCAAGATATAGGGCCTGCACTCAATCACAAACAAGGCTTTGTTGTAATCAACTTTTGTGGGTTGACTGTGTAGGACTGGTGCCTGTCCCACAGTACCTCTGAGCACAAAACTGAGTGTATCTCCCAAACCGTAAGGCGGAATGGGAAGGTTTTTAGTTCATATTGAAGGGGAAGATGCCTTCTTTGAATCAAGCTATAGAGCCCACACTCAATCACACAAGAAGTTTTTGATGTAATCAACTTTTGCGGGCTGACTGTGTAGGATTGGCTGTCTGCGATACCCTGCAAAGACTCCCTCAAGGAGCATACCTTATCCCAACGGTGAGGGTCTTATCCCAAACATCCAGGGCCTCAACGGTGGCTCTCAATGCCACATAAAGCCATATATTCTTTGCATCCATAGTTCATTGCTGAGACCATTTCCATAACTGCATACCCTGCCCTTCTTGCATTGCATCCACTATACATTACCAAGTGGTTCGTGACATTACCAATGTATGTAGGGGCTTGTAAACTCAAATAATGAGGGTTTGGGCTATTCCATCAAATGTACCTGCACTTGCAATAATTCTTTGGGCTTCGGATCACCGGGAGGTGGGCAAAGTTCCCCCCGGGCCGGGTTGTGCACCCCTTCAGGGTCTTTGATGGCAAGGGGGGGTCACCCCTCTTTTGTCTTGCCACCTCGCCTGGCATCGGGCTTTTCCTCACCCGGAATATACATGGTAGACATTTATTAATTAAACACCCAGCATAAGATGCATTTTAGGAATCAAAATTTTGGGCTTTTCATGAGGTGCATGGAATTGGAATGGAGAATAACGATAGAGAGCTTACCGGCAGTGACTCACTGCCTACTCACCCTTATACAATGGATTTTTTTTCAATTCTTGGCTCAGCCAATTCACAAGAAGCCAAACGGGTTATGGATAAGCAAAAATATAATCACAATGAAGCTTCAACATGAGTAAAATCCATTTCAGTACCATAAGATCAAAGGGAAATGACTGGGATTAATACTCAGCATGCATTCAATGTCTAGGACTCGTATTATCTACTTGGACTCATACATTCTCTCAAACAAGTGGATGGGATTCAACAAGAGGCTTAAATGAAGAGAATGAGAGCCAAGAATCAATTACCTTGAGTCTTTTGGAGAAGAAGGCAACCACTAATGCCACCTCAGTCCTTCATGAGAGCTCCACTTTGATCCCACATGCTCCATAGCTCCAAAATGGTTGTGCTCCATCAAGAAAGGGTGAAGTCAAGCTTAGGGCAAGATGGCTCAGGACCTTCCCATGAAGAGTTCTTGCTGAAATTGAAGTTCTATTCCCATAGCCATGGCTGCCCACAAGTGCTTCTTGATGGCTGAAATCTTGAGCTAGGCTTGAAGAGGGACTCCTGAGGACCAAGAAAATACCAAAATCTTCAAGATTTCTGAGCTTGATGCCATGGTTCCATGGCTGCCATGGACTGCACCAGACCAGGGTCTCTTGAAGTGAAAAAGGGAGTCCAAGAGCTGAGGAGGATGCCTCTAATGCTGCCCAAGAAGGTTGCCAAGAGCTAGGATTGAGGTCAGGAAGGAGAGGAGGGCTGGGGGGCTGTCCAGTAGGCCAGGAAGCAGCCCTTTTTTTGCACTGCAAATTTCGGGGCTACTCCTGGACACTACAGACAAGGTAACCCAAGCTTGTTGCTACTCTAGATGTTGCTCCAACTAAGGGGAAAGCATTGGGACTAGTCATTCTTGCTGAGGAAGAGGGGGAGGCAAGATTCCTGAGGTTCTTGGGCTGGAGGTTCCATGGCATCTTGGAGGAAGGAGGAGAGAGAAGGTCTTCTTGAAAAGTAACTGAGTTTTTGGCCTTCTCTAATTGTGCTACCCTTCTTTTTGCCCAAAACCCTAAAAAAAATTTCATGAAAATTAGTGACGACCTGTCAAATTTGTCTGCCCGCCTCCAGATGTGTCCATGGTTCTTGGGAAAGCTCCAAAAAAGGCTACCATAGTCTTCAAGAGGGCTTACAGCCTACTTGAGTACTCTTGTGTACCTATGAAAGAGATATAACTGGAGTTTTCTAACTGTGGGAAACTGTGAGAGCCCTAAATCTATGGGAAAAGAGAAGGATCAAGGACAAAGCTTTGATATCACTTGTAATGAAAGAGACCTAATTTTCCTAACTAAAGGGAAGGAGAGAGAGAAGGACTGCAGAAGAAGAGGGAGAGGAGAGAGAAAGGCAAGAAGAAGAGAGAGAAAGAGGGAGAAAGGAAGAAGAAGAAGAAGTCATGGAAGCTTGAGAAGGTGAAAAGAGAGTTTTTTGATAATTTCTGTGATCCTCAAAATACCCTCTTACACCTTATATACCGTCAGTGTGACTAGTATATTCCCATGCCATGTTCCTGTGATCCTTGTTCATTACAGTACCCAAGAACCTACCAAGCCCTCGTGAGGGGACACTTAATCCTTTTCTAACACTCACTTTTATTTTTGCTCCAACCTTCTCTTATCCTTATTCCTTTGCTTTTCGGCTAGTTGCTACCCTAGGAAGGCAAGGCATTAGCACCGGGTCTTGTCTCGTCCCCAAGAACCTACCAGGCCTTCGCAAGGCAATGAGCAACTGCTCAAAGATTTTTCTTTCTTTTCTATTGTATTGTTTTAGGGGTTAGAACCCCTTTTTACACACCTCCGTATATTCATATATTTTCTTTCAGATATTTAGGATTTTTTCTTTTGGGTATTTTTAGTAGGCTTCTCTAACTGCCTCACACTAAAACAGGACTTCCTAGATTAGCCACCTAGCAGGTTAGCTGAATAGGGTCACTAGAACTCCCATCTAAAATAGGTCTTTCAGTGCCTCACAATGCCTTTACAATAAGCAATGACTACTCAGACCTCCCACAGACATACCAAACCTAAACCTGGGACTTCATGCCTTGATCGCCGATCCCTAATCAAATAAGAAGAAAGCACCCTCACATATGTATCGTTATTTTCTTAAGGAAAAAAAACTCAGAAAGGGGACGAAACCACCAGGAATGGCCACAAGAAGCTCCTCCGCGGCAAAGGCTCCCTCCAATAACTTCATCAACATGTATGATGCAATCACTAAAACAACAAACCATTAAACGTACCTGCATTAAACATACATAGGGCCCTCTTGGCCTAAAGGAATAGCACATTTCACTACAAACTGACTGGCCCTCTTGGCCTAAAATGGATAGGTCATTCTAATCCATGCAATACATGGTCTTCTTGGCAAAATACACCACATCCTATCAAACTAGCCAAGATACCAAAGATAGCATAAAATATGAGGACTAGCCTCATGCTACTCATGCGAGTCAGCTAAAAACTTGATCTACGCCCTTTGTAGATCCACTAGCCCAACCCTTTCTACTAATATCTCAGTAATAATGGACATCTCTTCTTGGGTAATATGAGCTGAATGAATGACCTCATTGGGCTTATATATCTCATCTCCTTGGCTATCATTCTGTAACGTGTTCGCTTGTCCACTTGTGGGACACGTCTTAGCAGCCCATCAGGAGGGGAGTCTAGGAAGCACCACCTGGCACTCGCAAGGAATGTCACAGGATTTTCGATCTAGGTCTTCTCGAGTCTGCCCCCAAGCGGAAGTATCTAACCGTTCCCACTTAGGACCAACCTAAAGTCAAGGTTTCTTTCCTATCAGCCAAGTCTCTAGGAAGTAGCTAGCGTCGAACTCCAGATGAACCACTTTGCATAAGAATAATAGAGTCAAAGCGGATTTATGATACACTTGGTTCATGGAGAATGGGAAACGAGAGGGATGCGAAGCTCAACCTTTCTGCCCATAAGGCATAGTCCCATTCCGCTCCCCTAAAACAGCATAAATTGGGATTCTAACTCTACTGAATCTAGGTCTTCACAGTCTTGTTATCACATCTTTTGAGAAAAGTTCTTAGCTAATCGGGACCACCCTTCCGTAGGACGGCCCAAGTTAAGTCCACTGCACTTTCCTTGGGTTGCTTAATTATCTAATTACCTACCACATTATGTTTGACATGCAAAGGCAGCTTCCTTAATTAATAAATTTAAACACAAGTTCATTCATGTAACTTAGTCACTGACATAAAAAAAACAATGTCAAGCAAGTTTCTTTTTTTAATATTTGACATTTATTTATCATAGTCTTGGAATACATCAAGTATCATGCCTGAAGGCTATCCCAGCAATCAATAGGATTCTTGCTCCAAGTTTCGCCCGTAGACTAGTATATGGGCCTCGAGATCCCATCTGGAGTCATGTCAACCTCTTGTGTGGGATCCGGAGGTAAGGAATTTACAGCCAGAGCTTCCCCTGGCACCCAAGCATCCTCTTGCTCCAAGCAGCACCCAGGGAGAGACCTCTTGTGGAGGATTTGGTCCATGCACCTGGCATGGCTAACAACCCCCTTGGCTAGGGCTAGGCAAGCAGTCGAAGGTAACCAAACCTGCCTCTCCTTCCAGGCTTTTAACCTGAAGCATTAAGTGTTTGGCCTTGAATTAGTTTCTTCAGCAAAGAAGTTCAAACAATGTACCTAAGTGTACAATCACAATCATTTCTGTGGTCGTTCGTATGACCAACTGCTAAGGTGTGATTCCTTTTTTCTGAATACTCCTAGCATTCGATCCTGGATCATTCGCGACTTGGTGAGATTCCAAGGGCTTGGCAAGCTAGGTTGCTTGTTTTCCCTTTTTCTTTGAGTTAGGGTTTGTACCCTACCGACCCTAGTTATCCTTACCTTAGGTCTCCTTGTAAAATAGATCTTGGACAACCCCGTCGCCCTCGGTTGGTCAATTTTCTTCTTGGCAATTCACAATTTCCCTAAGCTTGACAAATCGGTCCCCAAGAGAGAGAGTTGTAGTAGGGTGACTACTCTACTTCTTAACGAATCTAGCTTGTAATTAGATCTCGCCTACCTTGGCCTAAGATGTAGTAGTAGCATCTTATGATTTAGTTGCAATAGCATCTGACCTTGCAGACTAGTTGCACGAGATAGGTAGCAATGCCTATCTTGAGGAATTAGATCCCTATGTCGATATTACTAGTATTCGTGTCCTAAGGCCTGGTACCCTCTCATGCTCGCAACATAGAACGATCTAAGTATGAGAATGCTAGATTAACTCTGCAAGCGCAATGCTAAGCAACATTTTAACTTAACTTAACCTATCTTTCATATTTAATGTAACTGTCATTTCATGCGTATTATATGCTTTTCATCAAATGAAATACAACCCTTTCTCTTTTCATACATCTACTTATGCATGTAAGTTGCTTATGCGTGCAAGTTTTGCTATGAACATTTATAATGCTATAAAAACATAATCTATTCTTTTCCCATGCAAGTCACATGAATAAGAATGTAGTTACTTATGTGAATTCTAAATAAAATATAACTCTTTTATTCCTCTCCATAGCAACTATCTATTCTTTAATTAAACAATTTTCTATGAATTAACCTATTTACGGTCGTCACAAGGGATTTTTATTGCACAAATGCATTGTATATAACATAATACATTCTTTTCCAATGTAAATTACCCAATGCAACCTTCCAATGCACAAGAACATTGCAATTTTATATTTAACCTATATGCGAGAGGCAACTAGGACATTATTGCATAAGTGCATCTTTTAATACATGAACCATGTATCTAAAAATGCAACAACCTTTCATCATGATGGTGCAAGAATTATAAGTACCTTGTCATGCAATTTAAAACTTTTATGAACATTCCTATGATCTTTTTAAAACAAAGCATTCTAATAATGCAATTAAGTTTTCCCTATGCGAATTTATACTTAATGTGCCCATATCATGTGGAAATGAAAAGGGTGAATTTGATGGAACCTGAATATCTGCAGGAGGGGTATTATCGGTTCTTGCGCTCCGGGTGGGGACTCCTACATGGGCTCCTCTTGCTCCCACATGTGCTCCTCTTGTGTGGTGCTTTGGGGCCATCGCAATTGGGACTTGGGAATAAGTGGGTAGGTGGAGGGTGTGCTGAAATTTCCTGCAAGTTGGCAGTCCTCCCTTCCCGCAAGGAAACTCCCTTTACAGAAAAACTGTGTCCTTTACACGATCCACGGGTGAAGCACCCTTAAGAAGGATCTTTGTGGAAGCTTCTTAAGAAGCTTCTCTAGCTTCTTCTTTTCTGACAGTCAAGCATGACATCATCTTCTCCTCCTCAATCACGTTATGATGGAAAAAATGATGGTGGTGAGGGTACGTGGCGATGTTTGGCAGCGTGGCAGAGTGTTGGCGGGGCAAGGGGCGTGACACGTCAGGCAGAGCAGGGGGCTAGCGCTGAAGATGAAGCAAGGGGCGGCGCCAGTGAAGACCACAGGGGGGCTCTCTCCTTAAATAGTGGGGAGGGGGTGTGGTTCACGAGGGGGGAGACGGCCATTTAACGGCCTCCACCCGACACCTGGGGGGTGCATGCCCCCCTCTCCCTCTCTTACTCCCTCTCTCTCTCTCCTCCCGACATGTTGTCGGCGGGGAGAGAGAGAGAGAGGTAAAGAAATTTGAGTTAATTTAAAAAAAAATTAAAAAGGGGGGTTCCTATGCACGGGGGATGCTACATCCTCTCCCTCTTAGAGGAATCCAGATGTCCTCATCTCAAGAAGATTTGGGGGTATTGTTGGTTGAGAGTATTTTCATCCATCCAGGTGGCATCCTCTTCAGGATAATCTTTCCACTGGATGAGGTATTCTCTCAAGGTCCTTGATCTCAAATGCCTCTCCGTAACATCTAGGATTCTATCAGGTCGTAGCTCAAGGACTCCTTGGCTAGGCATTACAATTTGCTGATCGTCAAGTACATGATTCGGATTAGGTAGATACTTTTTTAATAGGCTAACGTGGAATACATTATGAATCTTTAAAGTTGCGGGCAGCTGTAGTCTGTAAGCATTAGGCCCTAGGCACTTTATGATCTTATGAGGTCCACAATACCTCGGACTTAGCTTCTTGTACTCTCCCAAGGACAGTGAACTCTTTTTAGGGTGTACACGGATGAATACCATATCACCTTCGACGAAGGATCTGTCTTGCCATTTCAAGTCAGTGTAAGCCTTCTGTCTATCCTTGGCAGCTTGAACGTCTTGTCTTATTGATTTGATTTGATCATCCATGTCTTCCAGCATCTATCTTGAAGCTTCTACCCTCAAAGTTGGATCCGAGAAGTTCAAGGGGGTACGACAATCATGCCCATACAATGCTTGGAAAGGGGTCATCTGAATACTGAGTTGGTAAGAAGCATTGTAAGCAAATTCAACCAATGGTAAGTATTGAAACCACTTTTTGGGTTCGCGACAGCAGTATGCCCTAAGAATATCTTCAATGACTTGATTGACTCATTCTATTTGTCCATTAATTTGGGGATAGTAAGCTGTGCTGAAACAGAGTTGATTTCCAATAGCCTCAAAGATAGCCTCTAGACGTGTGATGTGAAAAGAGAGTCACGATAACTAATGATTCTTCTAGGTAACCCATGAAGTTTGAATATTTCCTTGATGAATAATCTTGCGATGTTTGAAGTTTTATTGCTTGTCTTGACAGGGATGAGATATGCGACCTTGGTGAGCATATCTACTACAACCAAAATAGAGTTATATTCTCCCTGAACTTGGGGTAAGCCAACAATAAAGTCCATACTAATGAACTCCCATTTCATTTGTGGAATGTCAAGTGGTTGCAATTTCCCATGCATTTTAACATGTTCTGCCTTAATTCGTTGACAAGACAAACATTCCATGACATATTTGTGTACGTCTCCCTTGAGTCTTTCCCAAAAATAGCTCTTCGTGACCGTGTTAAGGGTCTTGGAATAACCAGGATGCCTTGAGAAAGGGGAGTCATGGGCTTCCCAAAGTATCTTCTGCTTGAGAGTTTGGCTTGCAAGGATACATAATCTTGTCCTAAAGTAGACAAGTCCACTACTGATGGAGAATTCTTGATACTTTGTCTTTAGCTTTGGGTCTTGATCCTTGATGGGGATCTCCCTTAGCATTTTCTGATAGGCTGGGTCATGATATGCACCTTCTTTTGCTAGCTCAAGAATCAGGTTGTTTGGCATTGATACCTTTGTGGCTAGAGACCTTACTGTTGATGGATCTTGCAAAAATGAGAGAATTTAGAAATGCCTTGCGAGACTGAGTGCATCGGCAACTACATTCTCTTTTTCAGGCCTATATTTGATTTCAAAATCATATTCTTCCGGCACGTCAATCTGTCAATGTTGCCTCATATTGAGCTCATTCTGAGTGAAAATCCATTTAAGACTGTTGTGATCCGTTACTAAGGAAATTTTTTTACCTAGCAAGTAATGTCTCCAAGGTTTGAGAGCATGGATGACAGCCAACAGCTCCAAGTCATGGGTAGCATAATTCCTTTCATGACTCTTCAATTTTCTTGAAGAATATGCTACGGGATGACCTTCTTGCATAAGTACACATTCTAAAGCAAGTGCGCTAGCATCACTAACCACTTCAAACTCCTTACTAAGATCAAGAAGTTTCAGGATGGGTGCTGATACTAAGCTTTGCTTTAGTTTGTCAAAGCTGGTTTGCTCAGTAGGTGACCATACAATTGCTACTTACTTCTTTAGTAGATTAGTTAGAGGTGCTACAATCAAAGCATAATCTTTGATGAAAATTCTATACCACCCTGTCAACCCAAGAAAACTATGTATTTCTTTGACAAAAGTTGGTGTTGGCCATTCCAAAACGTCTCTGACCTTAGCTAGATCTACTAAAATTCCTTCTGTTGATACAATGAATCCCAGATATTCAATTTGTCGCTTGAAAAATGTGCACTTCTTCTTCTTGGCATAAAGCTTGTGTGCTCTCATTGTTTCAAGAACAATGCAAAGCTGGGGTTCGTGATCCTTTCCCTGTTTTGAGTAGACTAGGGTATCATCAAAAAAGACGAGTACGAAGTCATCAAGATAGGGCCTAAAGATATCCTGCATTAACCTGTTGAAGGTAGCAAGAGCATTCGTCAGCTCGAATGACATCACTAGGAATTAGAAGTGTCTATACCTTGTACTGAATACAGTCTTTGGGATATCTTCTTCTTTGATCCTTATCTGATAATATCCAGATTTGAGATCTATCTTTGAGAAAATCTTCGCCCCTTGAAGACGGTCAAGTAATTCATCTGTTCTTGGAATGGGGTATTTATTTTTTATGGTTGCTTGATTCAACCCTCTGTAGTCAATGCATAGGCGAAGCATTCTATCTTTCTTCTTTTGGAACAACACTGGACTCCCCATGGAGAACTACTAGGACAGATGTAGCCTTGGTCTAATAGTTGCTTGAGTTACTCTTTCAGTTTGATAGCTTCCGGGATGGACATTTTATATGGCCTCTTTGCGACCGGTGTAGCTCCTGGCACAAGTTTGATTTTGTGGTCGACTTCCCTTTGGGTAGGAAGTTCCGTCAAATTTTCAAGGAATATGTCTGCTTATTCCTTTAACCATGAAGATTCTTCTCCAGATTCCTAATTCTGATCTAGCTATTCAGCTTAATCAGATAGACAGGTAGCCCCTTTTGAACACCTTTTATTATCCGTGTTGTTTTTGCCAACTGTATTTTTGGCTCACCAGCCTCACCTTGAGTCATGACTAGTTCCCCTTCAGAATTTTGGAAGGAGACTTGGCCCTTCCCACAATGGAAGTGGGCATCATTGGGTATTAGCCAATCCATTCCGAGTAAACATTCGTGGACACCTAGGTTTATTACCCTGAATCTCACAGAAGTTGGCTTCCCACCCAATACGAATTTTACCTTAGCAGTTTGCCTAGTACAAGTGACCTCACGACCATTTGCTAATTCCACAAGTAAAGTAGGTGCATCTATTGTGGCTATCCCTAATCTTTTTGCACAGATTGGTGAAATTAAGGAATGTGTACTGCCACAGTCAATTAAGGTTTTGAAGCTTTTACATTGATATTGGGAGTTTGAATCACCAAGAATTGGCGATTCGGACCCTTCTTGTGAAGAGTGGCGTGAACCGTTGCCCTCTCAATGTCAGCATCCATGGATGGATCTTCTTCATTGTCCAGATCCTTGGTGGAAACATTGGAGGTTCTCCCTCTGGCCATAACAGTGGTTCCTTGGCCATGAGCGTCTCTATTTTGACCTTGGAATTGCCCCTGGCGATGCCCTCTGCCGAGCTTGGGACACTCCCTCTTGAAGTGTTCGGGATCGTTGCAATTGAAGCAACATGGGTTGTGATCATTGCTTTGTGTTGGAACAAATTTGTTGACAGCATTGACCCTAGATTTCTTTCTTTGGCTCTGATTCTGACCCTGTGCTCTCTTAGTCTAAGCCTTAAACATGCCCTTATTCTGATCTTTGTAAGGCCAAATCCTGTTGTTCCTTGGTTTGGTCTGCACCTCATGTATTATTGGAGCACCTTGAATGAGTGCGTCTTGTAGGTCTGTTGGGCGCATTGATTCCAATCGAGTGTTTATGGGTGGATTCAACCCAATACAGAATTTTGACACCTGCTGTGTCATATCCATTGGAGGTGCATACTTTAGGAGTGAAACGAACCTCGAATAATATGCTTCAAGGGATAATCCTAGCTGCTTCAATTCATAGAATTCATTCATCTTTTGTGTGCGGTAGGCAGATGGTAGATACCTCCCTCACACAACTTCCTTAAGCCTTATCCCAAATGACTGTCCCCTCCGAGATCGCTTGGTCTCTGCACCACTGTTTCCACCAAAGTTTCGCTTTGTCTGTAAGCTTAAGTTTGGCAAGCATGGCTTGGTTAGCAGGTGCAGTTCTTGCTGCCTCAAAATAGTCCTCCATGGACTCAATCCAGATCTCTGCATCGGCTTGAATAGTCCTTTCCTTGCCATCAAACTCGGGTGGCTTAATTTGTTTGAGAAGGAATTTCTTCTCTTGAGCCACAGCTAGATTTAGTGCAGGAGTCAGATTTGGAACCTCTGCTTGGGGTTGCATCTGAACAATAAGATTCTTTATGTTAACATCTTAAATCATACGTTCTCATATTACGTTAATATGGCTAGCACAGCTTTTTAGCTAAGTGATTTAATCACTTAACACCTTAGTTAACATTTATGATCAAGATAGACAATCGTAAAAAGTCTTATTTATTCATGAAGGCATAACCCCTTGAGTACATTTATTTTGGATAAGTAGGACAGGCTGATTGATACATCAGTTGGGGAAAATAGGATTGTGTTACATTCGGCTACAGGGACGAAATAGTAATATGGAGTGGGGTCATGGATCTTCAGGAAATGATAAGTCATAGGAAGCTTGGGGTATCCCTTCCTTTGATACTCGTTCTTCTCATAGCGCCCTAACACTTTGATTCTGTTAGCAGAGATCACCAGGGTCACTTCTTCATAGACATACTTGTTCTGCTTGACTTACCGACCGCTAATGTGAAAAGTTACATTTACGCAAGCTTCGACAAAGATGAACAGCTTCACGATCTTTAAATCTTCAATCCACTTGATTCTCTTCAAGTTTGTCTGAAGGTACGCGAGTCGGTGGGCTACTATGTAGTATATTCCTAAGTCTCCCGTCCATCTCCACTCTGCATACAAGGGTGAAGGATTATAGATGCGGTCCAAAATATTCATCATGCCAAGCCTCTGATGATAATTCGATGCATGCATTGCAATCATGAACATGACTTGGAACACGGAGAACATGCTCCATGCTTCATGACTCTGCAACCTAGCATCCATAAGTGAGTAAAGAAATGTTTCGAACAGAAAACACTGATCTATTCTACTCACCCTCCCCTGTTTACCCCCTTATTCCCTTTATTTTTCTCCATTAGGTTCTCTTATAATCTTCAGATCTCGTTGGTTTGCTCTGATACCAACTGTAACGTGTCTGCTTGTCCACTTGTGGAACATGTCCTAGTAGCCCATTGAGAGGGGAGTCTAGAAAGTGCCACCTAGCACTCGTAAGGAATGTCACAGGGTTTGCAATCTAGGTCTTCCCGAGTCTGTCCCAAAGTGAAAGTATCCGGCCGTTCCCACTTAGGACTGACTTGAAGTCAGGGTTTCTTTCCTATCAGCCAAGTCTCTAGGAAGTAGCTAGTGTCGAAAGAGCTCTAGATGAACCACTTTGCGTAGGAACAATAGAGTCGAAGTGGATTTATGCTGCACTTGGCTCATGGAGAATTGGAAATGAGAGGGATGCGAAGCTCAACCTTTATGCCCATAAGGCATAGTCCCATTCCGCTCCCCTAAAATATCATAAATCGGGATTCTAACTCTACTGATTCTAGGTCTTCACAGTCTCATTATCACATCTTTTGAGAAAAGTTCCCAGCTAACCGACCACCCTTCCATAGGACAGACCCAAGTCATGTCCACCGCACTTTCCTCGGGTTGCTTAGTTATCTAATTACCTACCACATTATATTTGACATGCAAAGGCAGCTTCCTTAATTAATCAATTTAAACACAGGTTCCTTCACGTAACTTAGGCACTGACATTAAAAAAAACAATGTCAAGCAAGTTCCTTTTCCAAATATTTGACCTTTCTTTATCATAGTCTTGGAATACATCAAGTATCATGCCCGAAGGCTATCCCAGCAATCAATAGGATTGCTGCTCCAAGTTTCACCTATAGACTAGTACACAGGCCTTGAGATTCCATCTCGAGTCATGTCGGCCTCTTGTGCGAGATCCGGAGGCAAGGAATTTATAGCCAGAGCCTCCCCTGGCACCCAAGTGTCCTCTCGCTCCAGCAGTACCCACAAAGAGACCTCTCAAAATGGGTTCAGTCCATGCACCCGACCTGGCTAACAACCCCCTTGGCTAGGGCCAGGCAAGCAGTCGGAGGTAACTGAACCTGCCTCTCCCTCCAATATATTAACTTGAAGCATTAATTATTTGGCCTTGAATTAGTTCCTTGAGCAAAGAAGTTTAAACAATGTACCTAAGTGTACAATCACGATCATTTTTGTGGTCGTTCGTACGACCAACTGCTAAGGTGTGATTCCTTTTTCCTGAATACTCCTAGCATTCAATCCTGGTTTGTTCGTGACTTGGCGAGATTCCAAGGGCTTGGCAAGCTAGATTGCTTGTTTTCCCTTTTTCTTTGGGTTAGGGTTTGTACCCTACCGACCCTAATTATCCTTTTCTTAGGTCTCCTTGTAAAATAGATCTTGGACAACCCCTCGGTTGGTCAATTTGCTTCTTTGCAATTCACAATTTCCCTAAGCTTGACAAATTGGTCCCCAAGAGAGAGAGTTGTAGTAGGGTGACTACTCGACTTCTTAACGAATCTAGCTTGTAATTAGATCTCGCCTCCCTTGGCCTAAGATGTAGTAGTAGCATCTTATGATTTAGTTGCAATAGCATCTGACCTTGCAAACTAGTTGCATGAGATAGGTAGTAGTGCCTATCTTGAGAAATTACATCCCTATGTTGATATTACTAGTATTCATGTCCTAAGGCCTGGTACCCTCTCATACTCACAACATAGAATGATCTAAGTACAAGAATGATGGATTAACTCTGCAAGCGCAATGCTAAGCAACATTTTAACTTAACCTATCTTTCATGTTGAATGTAACTGTCATTTCATGTGTATTATATGCTTTTCATCAAATGAAATATAACCCTTTTTATTTTCATACATCTACTTATGCGTACAAGTTGCTTATGCGTGCAAGTTTTGCTACGTACATTTATAATGCTATAAAAAGATAATCTATTCTTTTCCCATGCAAGTCACATGAATAAAATTCAGTTGCTTATGAGAATTCTAAATAAAATATAACTCTTTTATTCCTCTCCATAGCAACTATCTATTCTTTACTTAAACATCCTTCTATGAATTAACCTATTTACGGTCATCACAAGGGATTTTTATTGCACAAATGAGTTGTACAACATAATACATTCTTTTCCAACGTAAATTACCCAATGCAACCTTCCAATGCACAAGAATATCACAATTTTATATTTAACCTATATGCAAGATGCAACTAGGACATTATTGCATAAGTGCATCTTTTAACACATGAACCATATATCCAAAATGCAACAACCTTTCATCATGATGGTGCGAGAATTATAAGTACCTTGTCATGCAATTTAAAACTTTTCTGAACATTCCTATGATCTTTTTAAAATGAAGCATTCTAATAATGCAATTAAGTTTTCCCTATGCGAATTTATACTTAATGTGCCCATATCATGTGGAAATGAAAAGGGTGAATTTGATGGAACCTGAACATCCACAGGAGGGGTATTATCGGTTATTGCACTCCGGGTGGGGACTCCTACATGGGCTCCTCTTACTCCCACATGTGCTCCTCTTGTGCGGTGCTTTGGGGCCATCGCAATTGGGACTTGGGAATAAGTGGGTAGGTGGAGGGTTTGCTGAAATTTCTTGCAAGTTGGCAGTCCTCCCTTCCCGCAAGGAAACTCCCTTCATAGACAAACTGTGTCCTTTACACGCTCTGCAGGTGAAGCACCCTTAAGAAGGATCTTTGTGGAAGCTTATTAAGAAGCTTCTCTAGCTTCTTCTTTTCTAACAGTCGAGCCCGACATCATCTCCTCCTCCTCAATCACGTTATGATGGCAAAAATGATGGTCGTGAGGGTACGTGGCGGCGTTTGACAGATGACAGAGTGTTGGTGGGGTAGGGGGCCTGACACATCAGGCAGAGCAGGTGGGGCTAGCACTGAAGACGGAGCAAGGGGGTGGCGTTGCTGAAGACCATGGGGGGGGCTCTCCCCTTAAATAGTGGGGAGGGGGTGGTTCACGAGGGGTGAGACAGATGTTTAACGGCCGCCACCCCACACCTGTGGGGGGGTGCATGCCCCCCTGTCCCTCTCTTACTCCCCCCTCTCTCTCTCTCCCCGACATGCTGTCTGCGGGGAGAGAGAGGTAAAAAAAATTGATTTAATTTTTTTTAAAAATTAAAAAGGGGGGGTTCCTATGCATGGGGGATGCTACACATTGAAACGGATCGGTCATTCCAACTTTCCAGAAACTCCTCCTACATGGAGAATCAAGGATTTATGATCATTCAACCCTTCCCTATTTGGATCACTACATGTATCAATGGTACAACGCAAACTAGGTAGGGCTTCAAGCCTAGACCCATCACATAGATGCATCTTAGGTCGGTCCCTATTGTCAAATGTAGCATTATGGCCTTTAGTCACATCGGCTTGGGAATCCATCAAAGCATGTCCACATGCAATTCTTGGCCCTTCATCTGACACACCAACCATACATTTAGAAAATTTGGGTCTCCAAACCCATGTCATATCCCTTTTCATATGCTTAGACTGCCCTATTTTGCCACATTGGTCTAATGGACTCAAAGCAGACTTATTGCTATAGCCAGATGGCCTAACATCCTTATGACTTCCATCGAGCACAGGTGGACCTTGGGCATATTGCATCTTCTTCATATGAGATGTCTTCCCTTTCCTTTGTCCACTCTGCAACTACTTAGCCATAGGAACCATGCTTTTACTAAAAAGAATAACATCTACTCGAAAGCATGATTCATCACTAAATTGAAAAGGCTTCTCAAGAGCCTTACTAGAAGCACAACTAGAACCACTCATAGCACACTTATCCATACTCATAGGCTCTATGGTCTTATCAGTGCCACCATCGTAGCTACCTCTAATGGGAGTTTTGCAAGCCTTGATGGCACTTACTGGGCTTGGAATCTTTTTATCTCCATGGGGTATATTATCCCTACTATTGCCATTTTCTACTTGGAGATTTCGGCTACCAAGGTTCCCCCTCATAGGCTGCCTTGGTATCAACAAGCGAGTTGTCTCCTTATAGAAATGGTTGGAAGCTAGGATGCACTTATACTGAGTAGGAAAAAAGTTTCCCCAACATCTCTGAATATGTCTCTCATAATCAATGGCATGCATCTTTGCTTCCCTTAACGACTTAGGATTCCGTATTCCCACTTGGATTTGCATGTTAATCTTTAAGCCACTCAAAAAGAGCTCACATAGCACATCACCTAGCAAGGCAGTAGCTCTTCTTGGACAAAGCTTGAGAACATCATCAAAGATTCTAGCATATTATTTAACAGAAGGATAGGACTCTTGCCTAATCTGCATCAACTACCCTAAAACTTGGGTCATAGGCACCTTCTTCTCATATTCATCTAAAAATTGATCACTCAACTCCTAAAAGAATTTAATAGACTCCCATGGAAGGCTCCAGTACCATTTTCTAGTCTCTCCCTTTAGGGTACTTGAGAATACAAGCATTCTATGAATATCATTATACCCACTTGCAAGGCAAGTTAGGCCATATTCTTGTAAATGCACCATCGGATCCTCATTAACCAACCCATGAAACACTGGGAGATCCCTATAAGGAGGAGGGCATTTAGTCCTTTCCTTCGGGATTAGCAGTGGGCCATTAAAATCCTCGTATTCCTCTTAACCTAGTACTAGCATATTAGGGTCTTTAATTTCATCCACTTCCACCTTTACTGGTGTTGAAAGGTCATTGCCTCCATGAACTTCCAACTCATAAAGTGGTTTAGGGAGGCATATAGCTCCTAGCATGTCATTCTGATCCTTTCTTAGAGGATCTTCCATATCTTGCCCCTTTCTAGGCAGTTCCATGATGGCTTTATCTAGGAGCTTCTGCCCCTCATCAAAAGCAAACTTATCCTTAGCACCTAGGACTTGGGGACCGTGCCTTTTAAGCAATGGTTTTCCCTTTACAGCTAGGGCTTCTAGCATCCTTGTGATACCTAAAATTTTTGCATGATCCCCCACCACATGGGATGCATTACACTACCTCAAATTTGGTAGAGTTGGAAGTTACCGCTATCATGTACGCAAAGAAGAAGGAACCAATTGTCCAAAAAGAGAACAACTCCCCTGCCAAGACTATGAAGTTCAACTTGCCAACAGAGGGACATAGCAATAGAGGATAGAACAGTGCAGTACAGAGCAGTGCAGTACCACAGAGAGTCACAGAGACAGTCCCAGAAACAGGACTAGAGGTCCAGGAGATAGACGATACAGAAGCACCTCCAGAAATAGAGAAAGTGCCGATGCTACTATTGCTAGAAGAAAAAGGAAACATGAAAATGGGTGTAGCCCCATTCCCCAGTAGGCTGGAGAAACACGTGGATCCTATCAAAGAATATGACTTGGTAAAAGAACTAGACACTTTTAAACCAAACACCATATTAGAGAATTTGGGAATTTTCCAAGTCCCAATTTCAAATAAGTGATAAATATTTGACCACGTAGCTAAAACTTGATCCATATTTGAAAGTGGAATTTGGGAAGGTAGCTTGTATAGTATTTAGGGTAGACTCCACCTTTAAGTAAGACAACAAGATTTGACCAAGTGGTCAAATTAATAAAGGTATTGGGGTTTCCCAAAGTGCATGAAAATTTCCAAATTCCCTAATATAGTATTACCAACACTTTTAAACCAAACTCAATGTTTTGACAGTTGTTGTTGCTATCTCCTAACTGCTGAAAGAAATTCAAAAGCATCTTGACTCGAAGACATGGATTAAGAATTGCTTCTTCAACAGCGACCAAGACCAATAAGGCCCCAAAGCCTATAAAGGAAGTAGATGTGGCTAACACCTTCCTAGATCCTTGAACCCCATAGATTAGTGTATGGATAGAAGGATGCTTTATTTCAGATGCATTGATTGATGGAGTCGCATCAGTAAACATAATGACAGATGTGACAATGAAGGACTTAGGCTTGCAAGGAATTCAACCTACACAGTGGCTTATCAGATTAGCAAATCAAAGCAGAATTAAACCGTTGGACATCCTCCCATACGTAAAAACAACCCTTGCATGAAGAGATTATTGGATGACATATTTTGGTGGTCAAACCAAATTCTTATGGGACCTCATACCCTCTGCTGTTGGGAAGACCTTGGTTTTTTGAAGTAAGAGCCACGACGGACTGGTTCAAAGGAACCCTAACCCTAGGCAGAGAACCCAATAAAGTGGTATTGAAATTTTATGGATCGCAAAAAGGCAATGGATCCACATCCATCGAAGTCATAACCGACTCCTCCAATGAAGTAACGGATGGTACATCAGGTGACGAAGAGACTGTTAAATAGATCTTTCCTAAGAAAACAAAGGCACAGTCCCTAACAGTGGGCACTGTAAGCCAACTACCAAAGGAAGCAAAGTCTTTGTCCATGAGAGAATACCTCTTGCCTCAACTAGAATTGACTTCTGAAATCACCTCGGACAGCGAGATAGAAGCGTGGATGTACTGTTCTCCCTGTTACATGGCAGTCGCGCAGAGTTAGAAGCAGAGATAGTCATAGAGACAGAGCCAGAGACAGAAGTAGATGTAGAGGTGGAAGATCTGTTCTTCTCCTACAAAGCCTCTATAGAAGTAGAGACAGAGCCTCCAAAGGGAGAGGATGAAAATGATGAGAAAGTAAACGAAGCAAGTTATGAAAGTGCAGATGAATAAGTTTCTCTAATAGCAGACAATCTTGTTGATGTCGCTATAGAGACCTTAGAGGCCGAAGATGTCGAAGTGTTGGATGGAATGACCATGGTTCCATTTGGGTTGACCAATGGACCACAAAGTATGTAGAATCTGCATAAGCAATGGATCAAAGGTATAAAAATTAAGTTCACTAGTGGCTCTTGTCACCCTGACCATTCATTCTGGAGAAAAGATGATGATGATGCCCCTTGTCAACAGAAGCCAGAGCCATTAGAGCCATGGCTTATAGAAGGTCCGTGCTATGTGAAATTCCTAGACGCATCCTCTGAAGATGAATCCCTAAGTTCAGAAGAAATCACCACTCACATAGAAGCAAACAAAGATCTGATACCCTTCTAGCAATCCCAATAGACAAATAAGTCATCTGTTCAGAAGGAGGACACTAGTTCTAGTGGAACATTAGACGATGATACTACTCCCTTGATGGAGTCAGACCTCTATTTAGAAGCAATCCGTGGGACATTCATCTGTGAAGTGGAATGTGAAAGGCAAGTGACATTCTTGGATATTGACGGTACTGAACATCACCTGAAAGTGGGTCTCAATCTTCTAGAAGAAGAATTAGTAGTCTTGCGAGACTTACTAAAGGAGAACTTAGATATGTTTGCTTGGTCATATAAAGATCTAAAGGGGATTGATCCCACAGTATGCCAATATCACATTGACCTAGAGCCTGATGCCAAACTTGTAAGGCAAAGAAAACGACGTATGAATCCTAATTATTCTGCTCTAGTGAAGGCTGAATTATTGAATCTTCTTGAAGCTGAGTCCATTTATCCCATGGCTAACAAGTAATGGGTTTCGCCCATTGTGGTAGTACCCAAGAAGAACGAGAAACTTCGAATATGTGTGGACTTTTGAAAGCTGAACTTGAAGACGAAGAAGGATCATTTCCCTATCGCTTTCATAGACCAACTATTGGACACAGTGGCAGGCCATGAGCTCTATTCTCTCTTGGATGGATTCAGTGGATATAACCGAGTCCAAATCGCAGAAGAGGACCAATCCAAAACAACCTTCACCACAGAATGGGGGACCTATGCCTTTAGAGTGATGCCATTTGGGCTCTGTAATGCTCCTGTCACCTTTCAATGAGTAATGATGGCTGCCTTCCAAAATCATCTGCATGATTTCATTGAGGTGTATCTTGTTGACTTATATGTCTATAGCTTAATACGTGAGCATTGAGGACACCTAGAACAATGCTTTGACAAACGTCGAGAGTATGGGATTTCTCTCAACCCCGAAAAATGTGTTTTGGCATCTTATCAGGAGTTCTTTTGATCCATATTGTCTTTTCACAAGGGATTGCAACAGACCTGACGAAGTTTGAGAATATTTTTGTGTTGACAACACCAACAAACCTCAAGCAATTGAGAGGATTTCTTGGCCATGTGGGCTACTACAGAAGATTTATTGCACATTTTGCCACCAAGACAGTCCCTCTGCACAAGCTCCTAAGGAAAGATGTGGATTTTCTTTGGACTAATGACTGTGAAGAAGCCTTTAATACCCTAAAATAGTGCCTTATCCAAGCACCTATTTTGCAGCCTCTTGACTGAACGAAGGAGTTCCATGTGGAACACAGATGCATCAGTTGAAGGGCTAGGTGCTATCCTATGTCAAAAGGGCCCCTCTAAATTAGATCAACCAATGTATTATGCAAGCCGAAAGGTCACTGATAGAGAACAAAACTACACAGTGACAAAGCTTGAGTGCTTAGCAATGGTGTTTGCACTGGAGAAGTTTCAACACTATCTATTGTCTACGCATTTCAAGTTCTACGTGGATCATGAAGCCCTGTCCTTCCTGATGAACAAAGCAGATGTTAAAGGATGACTAATGAGATGGTTGCTCCTATTCTAGGAGTTTGATTTTGAAGTGGTCACTAAGCCTGGCCATTCCCATGTCCTAGTCGATCATCTGTCATGGATCCCTCAAACTATAGAAGAGGAACAAGATGATCCAGACCTTCCTAATGCTTCCTTGTTTCTAGTTGAAATAGTTACTCCATGGTATGTAGACATAGCCAACCTCCTAGCAACTCTCTAGTCGGGAAAGGAAGAAGCTTTTGTTAGAATCAACCCCCTACACCCTATTAGGTGGTGCACTGTACAAAAGAAGCAAAGATGAAGTGTTGTGAAGATGTGTTGTAGGAGTCGAAATCGGCATAGTATTGAAAGCATGCCATGAGGAACCATATGGTGGACACTTCATAGGAGAAGCAACAGCTAGAAAGGCTTTTCTTGTAGGATACTAGTGGTTGGCCGACCCTCCACAAGGATGCATATGACTACTGTAAGAGACGCGATGCTTGTCAGCGAATGGGAAAATACACCAAAACAAGTGCCATGCCACTGCAACCTATTCTTCCCCTAAAGCCGTTCGAGAAGTGGGGGATTGATTTCGTGGGTCCCATTGATCCACCCATCAGACGGAAGAAGAACAGATACATCTTAGTATGTACGGATTATGTCACAAAGTGATGTGAAGCTAAAGCTCTGAAGCGGGATGATGGTAATAGCATAGCCCTGTTCATGTACAAGAATATTATCACCTGTTTTGACAGTCCCCTCGAGTTGGTAAGTGACAAAGGTACTCATTTCCTTAACAAGATCATGGAAGAGTTGATAGAACTGTATAAGATCCACCATCGCAAGTCCACTCGTTACTATCCCAGAGCCAATGGCCAAGTTGAAGTCACCAATCTCATCCTCTACTCAATCCTGACAAGGACAATTTTTGCACATCGTCTTGATTGGGACGATTGACTTACAGAGACCCTCTAGGCATATAGAACCTCCCATAAGGCTACTACAAGACAAACTCCTTTCCAGCTAGTGTATGGTACCAAAGCCGTCTTCCTTGTTGAACTAGAATTGCCTTCTTTGCGAGTGGCAGTTAAAGAACGCTTGGGAGATGATGAGTCACTGCAACACCGCCTCCTGTACTTGGAATGTTTAGACGAGACCTGCGGGATGGCTCTACAGTGCATGGAAGCCACTCAAGCATGACGCAAGGCCTATCATGACAACTTTATCAAGTACAAGGAGTTTAAAGAAGATGATCTTGTCTTGGTCTATGATTTGAGATTTGGTCCTGGCAAGCTTCAACAACAATGGATGGGCCCGTACAAGGTACTTGCTGTCAATCCTAATGGCTCTGTCCAAGTGCAAGCTGTCGATCCTTCTGAGGATCCCTTTTTGATAAATGGCTATCGCTTGAAGAAGTATTTTCCTCCATGGGGATCTTGACAATCACAGTTGACTCACCCTTTTCCTTTTGGGCCTCGCATTGTCCTTCTCTTCATGCTCCTAATAGACCTTATAATCTTCCTCATGAGGCAGTCTCGTTCTGCTAGCCCCTCATAGATAACTCTCAACCCTACCTTGTTCTCTTCTCACCTGATTCAGCAAACAATGGCGAGGTTAGTCCTGACACATGGTATTTCTACCATTCTCTTTATTTTTTAAAAATAAAGAAAAATAAAAAACAAAACAAACAAACTGTTATGGGAGAAAATGAAGAAATTCCCTGTCATAGCAGGCCTCATTCCAAGAAAAGATGAAAACACCCTTGGGCAGGAAGCTGACTGTGGAAAAGGTAGTAACACCCCGTAGTTCAGGATAGCTTATTCATTAGCAGAACCTTTTTGCAAGCAATCTGAAGCCACCTCCCTTGGTGCATTGTCTCTGCAATATCAGTCTGTCTACCCTCCTTAACAGATGATCTTTCATAGACATCATTGAAGTACCAGACTTGTTGGCTACCTCCCTGGGGATGCCTCGTCTTCAACATCCTAATGAAAACAACAGACAAAGCAATCTTCATCACCAACCCCCTGAGTGACGCAAGCTTTCATCCTAACAAGATGGGGATGTGAGATAAAGCGTGGGGTGAGTGACCAGTCTTTCCCTTCAAGTCAAATGAGAGGCGAAATGTGTGAATGGAGTGTTGCACGCACAGGTTGGGCCTCTCAATGTACAATGCACGATCTGTTCCTGTGCACTGCACCATAAGGCTCCCTGGCCTTCCTTCTTGCACTGTACGCCGGTACAGGCCGGGATGCATTGTTGCACCATCAAATGCGCACAAGGCATACAACCTCTACACAAGTGAAGGTGAGGATTACATCAATGGGTTTCAGGAATGGGCTGCCCACTGTATCTTTCAACAGAGTGTGAGATAGAGGGTGGATTGAGTGTGACTGGTAATTCTCCTCAATCAATTCCGAGAGGTGAGATTGAGGAACGTTACGACAATTGGAGCAGGTACATTTTTGTTTCCCTATACACACATGAGATGGGTCTTTTCCATCAGTACATGACACGTCACCCTATTTTGTGCACTGCACTACAAGGCTCCCTGGCCTTTCTCCTTGCACCTATGCCAGATGGGTGGAACGCATGAATGCACCATCAATTGTGCACACTGGCATGCTACCTCCAAACAACTTTCCCCTTGTTCAATTCTAAACCAATCGTGAATTATGGGATTTCATGTTTATTCATTGAGTAATGTGCGTCATGGGGTGAGCGACTATTCTATCATCCTATTGAGTGCCCGTGAGTGGAGAGTTCTATACTTTGTCATCGATACTTGAATCTCCAGACTTTATCGACAGCACTACCTCCTTGGATGTTGTTGCATGGTACTTGCCATGCTGGACATGTTCTGTGGCATGCCCTGGTCCCTCTTGCCGCCCGACGGCGGCTTCAATCTTTTTGCATCAACAACGGCGGTTCCCTTCAATCATCTACGAAATGGGCCAAGTGTTTCTAATCCTAGTTTTTTGTTTGCAAGTGTATGTTATGTCTTACGTGTGGGGACACCAGTATCTCATCGATTGACAAGTTCGTGGCTATGTCGATCAATCTATTCTAATCAATAAGGTCTTAAGTGTGGGGACACATCCTTACATGTCTAATGTGCATGCCCCCTGCATATGTCATTACCCAATAATGTGAGTCTACCCCGTACTAGTTCTACTTTGATGGGGTCCTTTCCTCACCTACCCACCCTCCTCTCCCGTGTCGTCAAGGCCGTTTCCCTTATGGTTGCTTTTCTTGTGCACTTTTTCTCTTTTCTATGTGAACATCCCCTACGTTCACCAAAATCCCGATTCAACCTTATAGCCCAGTTTGTCCCTTCGAATGACACGCTTTTTCTTTTTACATCCCCCTGTTCCGGCTTATCGTTTTTGCCTTATTAATTTTTGAAGCTTTTCTCGCACGATTGGATGTATTTTCATGCGAACGCGCCCTTCTAGCTTCAAAATAGTGATTTGGCATACCAATACTATCTTATGCCTTCCCTTGCACATTTTTCCTTTTACCCGCTTGCTATTCTGATGTATGGTTTGTCCATAATTAATTTTTGTACGGTTTCGTGTCTTTTTCCTCCATGTTTCTGAATTTTTTCCATGTGAACCTGCCCTATTCTCCTCTAAATTCAATTCTCACTAGATAGCCTTGTCTGACCACCCTTTCTGCACCATTCTCCTTTTTTCTCCGCCCTGTTTTGACCTCTCAATTTTTTGTTATTAATTTTTATTGGTGGTCTCAAGCTTTATTTTATTGTTTTTTCCATGTGAACGCCTCCTAACCCCATCCAAACTAAAATTTGATATGACAATCCTAAAGATTCTATATGTCTGACATTTTTTCTTTTTTCTACCTTCCCTTCCGGTGTAAGGATCATTCGCTATTAATTTCTGAATCCCGTTTTGGATATGATTTTTTGGGTTTTTTCCATACGAACAGAGTTTTTTTTGCTCGGTACTATGTTTTGATGTTATAGGCTTATCAGACACAGTTTTCTACCCATTTTTCCTTCTTCTCTCACTTTGTTCTGGTTAATGGATTTTTCGATATTAATTCCTGCATGCGTTTTCGGTGTCGATTTTTGCATTTTTCGCCTGCAAACCCCTCCTCATTCCCTCGGAATGGCGTGTTGATGTGCCCGCCCTATGCATCTCCTGCCACGTCCATTTTTCCTTTTTACTGCCCTTCGTTTCGATGCCCCGTTTTTTGGGCTTTTTCCATGTGAACGGATCTTATCTCCGTCGAAACTATGTTCTAACATGATTGGCATGTCTGGAATGACTTTTTTCACATTAATCCTTTTTCCCCTACTTCATTTGGATGCACGGATTTTTCGGTATTAATTTTTGTATGCATTTTCAAGCTCGCTTTTTGCGTTTTTCCCATGTGAACGCCCTGCATTATTCCCGAACATCCCGTTGCCTTCTTCCATTGTCTTCCCTCACTTTCCGGCACCATTTTCCTTTTTACCACATTGCGTTCCGATGCACAGTTTGCATGCTATTCAATTTTCTTTGTTTTGTCGTGCCCCTGCACGCCTCGCCTCGCGCGTGAACATGCGTGTTTTTGCTTTCGTGCACCTCACGACCCCCCAGTGGTGTTCACGACTCCCCCCTCGCCATCCTAGCCCCTGTTGCTTCCTGCCACTGCAAATTTTTTTACCTCGCCCCGCTTATCTTTATTATTATTTTTAAAAAAATTATTTTTCAAACAAAAAAATCAAAACTACCCCTCGCCCCCTCGATACTTTCTCCTCCCTCCCCTTCTTCTTCTCTCTCTCTCTCCCCACCATAAGCCTCCTCCCGCCCTCTTTGTTCTTCATCCCTTCCCCATCGTTTTTGCGCCCCCCCCCCCCCCCCCCCCCCCCCCCCCGACCACTATTCCTTGCCCTTCCCCTGCCATTACTTCTTCCACCCCCCACCGGTGCTATACCCCTGCCCGCCCCACCTGTTAATTACTCCCCGCCTACCTGTTTTTTGGACACCCCGCCCGCTCATTTTTTGGACCACCCCCCACATGCCAGTTCCCACCCCAGCCCGCCCTTTTTTTGGACCCCCAACCCCACCTTTAGCCCCACCACCCCCATTTTACCCCCCCACCCCCAAATTACCCTTCCACCCCCACATTTAACCCCCTTTCCCTACCATTACCCCACCCTCCACCACTTTGGCACCCCACCCCCTACTTTGGCCCCTTTCCACTACCCTTGCCCCCTCCTCTACTTTTGGCCCCCTGTTAAGCCCCTTTCTGTAACGTGCCTGCCTATCGGCTGTCCAAGCACGTTTGTAGCGGTTTTGTCAAGAGACGAGTCTAAGCAATGCCACCCGGCACTCCCATGGAATATTACGAGGTTTGTCACCTAGGGTTTCTTGAGTCTGCCTCACAATGGAATGTTTGTGGCCAAACCCACTAGGATCGACCTGAACTTGAGTCCCTAGTGGTCAAGGTCTCCTGACAGCATTCTAGCATCGGTTTTGGACATCCTACTTCGCCCAGAGATAACCAAGCCGAAGCAGACCCATGCCACACGTGGTTCAAAGAGAATGGAAAACGAGAGGGATGCGGCGCTTCACCTCTCTGCCCATAGGGCATAGTCCCATTTCGGTCCCCTAAAACGGCATGAGTCGGGGTTCTAGCCTAACGATTTCTAAGCGTCCGTCGTCAGTAAAACCTTGTGAGAAGCCTCCCAGTTCTCTAGGGCCACCCTGCCGTAGGACGGACCCGTCGGGGGTTCCACCCTCTCGCTTTCCTCACTTGTCGTACTTTAGTTATCTAATTAGCCCTATCACTTTTAAGTGTGACATGTAAAAATAGCTTCCTTAATTATCATTTTTAGAGGACAGGGTTCGTTCACGTAATCTTATGACATTGACACGAAAAAAAATTCGAACAGGTTCCATGGAAGTACTTAGTATTAGCAAATTATCAGAGTTATAAATCTTGTTCAAAAGGGACAATATTCACAATCCGTAAGGATGCACTTTATTTCCACCAAATTTCCTCCTTGCACTAGTAACAAGGGCTCTCGAAAATCTATTTCGAGTCACGCTGATCGTTTGAGTAGGGCTCGGAGGTAGGGAATTTATAGCTAGAGCCCCCCTGGCATCCAAGCGTCCTCCTACGTTCAAACCAATCCGCGGAGAGACCTCTCGTGGCGGGTTCGGTCCATGTTCCCGTCACGGCTATTTAGAACCCCCTTGGCTAGGGTTGGCGGCCAGAGCTGGGGGTGGTTTGGCGTGCCCTCTAAAAGTTCAACCTGATTCACTATACTCATTTATGAGTTTGGGGTTACATAATCTCTTTTTTTGTTTTTGTTTTTTTTTTCAGAGGCAATGTTCCTAACTTTACAAGCACAAAACAAAGGTGTAGATGAGTGTTCGAGACATCTGCTAAGGTGGGGTCCCTCTCTTGACCCTAGCGTTTGTCCTTCTTGCCTTAGCGGTAATTTCCAATATCCTCCGAAGGGTAGGGAAACCTTTATTCCTCCCCCTATGAAGTAACCATAGATTGGCTTAATTTCTTCAAAACCCTAAATAAGTTGAGTTGAGCCCTATCCTTGCGTGTATAGGGTTCATTTTTTATTGAACAGCTCTTGAACAAATTTTAGTATTTCGTAAGTACAGTTTATAGTTATATTCAAGATGAATCCCTAGCAGTGCAACTAAAACTGATCATGATGCCACGTAATTTGGAGGTGTATCTTTCCTAGACAATACAATGTTGTAATGCAGGCCTTTGCTTTGGGGAATTCATTTTGACGCGCTTATGCAAAACATAAATAGAGACTTGTATATATTATTTTCTTTTGGGTGGAGGACGTAAAGTTATCAGTCCTAAGGCAAAAGAAAACACTCCCCTCTAAAGGTTTGTAGGGGCCTAATACCTGTTTTAGTCTTGCAATGGCCTAGATATACTTAAATGTCATCGTAGCAATTCAGGAATTTCATGTACTTGATTCAAATCATCACTTCTACCTTTCCAATTTCACAAGTTTTGTGATGCAAAGAAAAAAGTACGATTTCTGCTTAATCGACGAATATGCATAAGTGTTTTAACAACCCATTTTTAAGCATGCTAATGTTAGTGCATAATCTAAAGTATTACGAGCATAATCAATAAGGTCATGGCTTCTTCTTTTTGCGTGCATGAATGCAAAATCTCCCGTGCAATTTACTCGTTCAAAAACATACCAGAGTGCAAGTAAGCACAATTTCCAATATGATAAAATGATGCAAACTAAATGGTGGTTAGTTATATTTCGTCGAATAGCTTTCCCTTTCCCAATGAAGTCGGCCTATGTCCTTAAGACCTCCCATCAGTGTAGGGTGTATGGAACACATATGATTACCAAGTGACGTGGTTCCTTGCCTCGTGGCTCCATCGGTCACAGCAGGATTCGTGTTTGGTTGGACCTTACTTCGTTTGGGAGGCATCGTATGATTTGGCTTTTGCTTCGCATCTACGCACCCAGATTGCGAGAGAGACGGCTTCTAATGGAAGGGACTAGTCTGCGAGGACCTTCTCCAAGAGGGGGGAAAAGAAAGAGAGACGGCAAGCTCCGAGTTCTTCAATGAGGGAAAAAAAAACAATTTCCTTCTCTCTCTCTCTCTCTCTCTCTCTCTCTCTCTCTCTCTCTCTCTTTCTTCTCTTACTCTTCCTTTCCTCTCTTCTCTCTTCTCTCTCTCTCTCTCTCTCTCTCTCCTCTTACACTTTCTCCTTCTTCAGCTTTTTTGAGCGTGAAGGGTCCCCATCTCCCCACGCTTAAGCCTTTTTATAGGGTCTTGGAGGGGGGGGAGGGAGGAGAAATTAGTAATGGCAACCCCCCCTTGCCACCTCCAAGGCACGCGGCAGCAATCCCCCCCTTCCACCTCCCATCACATGGCAGAAGCCCCCCCTACCACCTCCATGGCCATGGCAGCCTCCCACGTGGACATCATGACAGCCCCCCCTCCCTGGTCCGTCAACACGATAGCCCCCCTCCCCTCACGCCACCCGCCAGTTGGCAGCGTAACTAGGGGGGTTAATTCTTTTCTTTTTTTTAAAAAAAAAATCATGTAGGGGGGGTGGTCATATGGCGGGAAGGAGGGGGGACAATGTTACACTTTCCCACCCCCTACCTAAGCCCCTTAAACCCTACACCCCTGTTACGCCCCTCTTCGCGCACAGCGGTCCAAATTTTTTGTGCGGCTTGCAGGTCTTCATCGTGATCGATCACACGCCATTGTGCGTGGTCATGGTGTCCGACCTTGTCTGTGAGGTGGTGCATGCTCAGCCGTTTCCATGCAATTGTTCACCCACAGCCCGGGTACCTATTTTAAATTTCAAAACCCGATTAAAAAGCCAAGAAAACACCTAAAATCTTAAAAATTTCAAAAAAACATTAAAAATTCACTTTTAAAAAAAAGCTAAAAAATCCTTTACCAAATTGGAAATTTTTTTGGTTTATTTTCTTAGTTGAAATGCAGAAAATAAATTGCAAATAAATTATAAATATTAAAAATCCTTCAAAATCCATTGAAAATTGAGTAAAATTCATTTAAAAATCAATAAAAATAAAAAATATTTTTTAAAAAAATAAAAAAAATTCCACCAACTCATTTGAATATTTCTAGAATATTCCATATGTTGAAAATGCTTTGCTAAATGGTCCAACTTTTATTTTAAGGCAAAAATGCTTAATTCAATACCTAAATTCATGGAAAAATCATTTTCAATTCTGAAAATAAGCAGAAAAATACTAGATTGATCCAAAAAAAAAAGAAATTTGATGGTCTAGTTTTTATTCATGGTGGATTGTTGAAATCTCACGATCAAAATTTACAATATATTCATGTGTCTCATTTATCCCATTTTAATCATATTTTAAAAAAACAAACAAATAAAAAATAAAAAATAATAACCTAGCAACACAATAAAAAAACAAAAACAAAACAAATCGCACACATCAAACAAATATACTTCCACTAACCTTGCCTTGAGGTGCCATATCATTTTCAGTTCGTGGTTGTTTTTCCTTTTTGGAATGCTGACTTGCATCTTGGGATTGAGATGTGCGCATTCCATTTTATTGTATACACACATACCCACTTCCAAGTACTTTTCTTTTTCCCTTCTTATTTTTTATTTTTCGCTACTCTAAAAATTCGCGATAAATTCTTAAAATGAATCCTAAACACCACCATGGCATGCATGCTCGCATCAAATACACCTTTTTTTAATTAATTAAAATCAACCCGCCATTCACTTTACACGTGCTATGTGCGCTTTAGAGGTACCTTAATTTTAAATAAAAATGAACCATCTGTCACACAAAAATGTACACGTTGAAAAAGAAGAGCGCTTTAGACACATCAAATTTTTAATCAATGAATATGCATTTAGAGACCTGAGTCTGGGTATCGAAGTCTCAGCTTCGTTAAAAGCATCGTTTCACATTAATAAATTGTAACTAACAATTTAAAAATGAACGGTCGTTTTCTTATTAAGGTTTACAACCTAATAAATTTTCAACCATTGTTAACAATTTATTAAAATGAACCCTTTACTAAAACCATTCCCCTCACTACACTTTTTTCCTTTTTCAATAAATACGCTTCATAGGATGGGCATCATAGATGATTTTAAGAGCCAACGCATACCTTCATGTTATAGAATATGTGGCAAAACTTTTATTTTAGACTTTCGAAAGTGTCGCGATTTGCTCTCTAAACCAAAGATATCCTATAATCAGTTGGTAAATATTTTTTATGAAAATAATAAAGTAATAAAAGGTTTAAAGTGTCAAGGAAAGAGGATGTCATTAATAAACTGGTGAAAAACTATGGAGGATTTGCATATTAAATTGGCTAAGTAGGAAGATTCTAGGAAAATTGATCATTCACAGGCTCTGCCTAAGAATAATTTCATGCGTGGATGCATATGGTGTGATAGCCCTAAGCACGAGCACAAAGATTGTGAATCATTTAAGAATGTTATGTAAAGAATTTTGATTTTCTGGCTGGATGGAAAGATCTGTGCAACCAAGACTGATAAGTATATCGCTATACATTTTGGTAAGGGTGAAATGAAGAAGCTTTTTGAGGATATGACTACTCTGACGTATTACGTAGCCATAGGAGATGCTTCAACTTATGGTATTCAGATTGAAAAGAAACCAAAGTGTAAGTCAAAGTTATGGACTTTTTCTTTATAGACTACAAATAAGGACTAAGTGTAGCAAGCAAATTTATCTGGTGCAAGGAAGAGCATCACAACAAAGATTGGGTGGGGATCTCCAATTGATAAATACTCAATTTATACCTATTTAACAAAGACCATAGGTACATAAGTGATTGTTAAGAAAAAGCGAAAAAGGGATGATACTTCCAAGAAGACTACAGGGGTGAGCCTACAACACCACCTTCTAGACCACGGCCTGAATAGAATAAAGAGGATGCATAGAAGAAGCAAAAGAAACAAAATACTAGACCAAAGAAACAACCAAGTTACAATATTGCTTCAGATACTAAGTCCGCAATAGATCTTAAAAGCATATTTGCATATGTCCGAATATGAGGGTTTCCATAGGGAATGTTCAGAGTGATTGTCGTTTCTTAATGCAGGATTCATGTTCTTAAGATGTAATTTTGGGTCAACCCTTTATCATAAAGCACAGATGGAAGCAAAGGTTATAGATGATAGATCTACATGTATGCCAATCTAAAGCAAAGATGGGAAAAGAGTTTACCAATTTATGACAGTCTGTGTAAATCACCCATGAAACAAAGATACATTATGGGATTCTCCTCTACCCACAAAAGAGCCAAATTTTCACTAGGTTCCTCTATCCTACAAGGCGAAGGTGGTACAAGGAGAGAAAAGCTCTCCCCTCCTGGCAGCGATGCTTTTTCTTCAAGATTTATTGATCTTTCAGCTGAGAGTTCTGTTTGTTTTCACAAAGTTGCAAAGATGTCTAGAGTTGCCAAGCAATATGCATAAACAAAGGAAAAAGGGTTGAGAAGAGCAAGTTTATTGCATGATGAGGAGTGCATTGATGGGTTATCTTATGCAAATACTATTACAAAGATTGAAGATATGTTGAAAACAGAGGTGCAAAGTGGTTCCAATTTTGTGCAAGTACATTCCCTAGATATGTACTATGAGATTGTTGATTTTATGCAGCAAAGAGGGTAAGGTACTGAGTTTTCTCAACAAAAAGAGTTATTTGCTTATGTATTTCAACAAACACAGAAGAGGGCTGAATTATCAACCAGTAGAGTTACAGGGGGATGAGTTATTTCAGCCAAAAGAGTTTTATTCAGCATACAAAGTTTGGGGCTATTTATATGCAGTCAAAAGAGATATGAATAATTTATTTCAACTAATAGGGTTGGGTACTCCCCATTTGTAGCAAAAGTTGGGTTTACAAGAGAAAAAGAGTGAAGCCAAGGTTGTCCTTCTATGATTTGAAAATGATGCCACCCAATTGTGTGCCTATCTAGACAAAAAAAAAACAACTATGATGGTTGGTTGTTAGCATGGTAAACTAAGAAAGAGCATTAGAGATGGGAGTAGAATTACCAAGGTGAAAACACAATAGTTCAGGTCTTAGTGGGGACTTATAAAACCAATAGGAAACAGTAGTAGCAAACCTTGAGCAACATCAAGTCTGATGTCAGTCAATAGGAGAGAAGTTGCCAAGTGTAGATGGCTGGCTACTATTAATGTAAGTTCAATTGAAAATGTAGTTGATAAGGGAGAAGTGATGAAAATGGGATAATGACCAAGATGATGGTAATGAAAAGGCTAGAATGTAGTAATGGAGAGGCCAACCCATGGCATGCCCTTTTATAGGCCACTTTGATCCATTTGCCCTTTCATCCAACAATCTTTAACACATTTGAAAAGTGTACATTTTGGAAAGACCATAATATCTAGGGATGTCATATTTTCTTGGTACATCTTTCATTATGGTTATGTGTAAATGGATTGAGTATTCAAATATGATGTCATTGTGCTGCAAGTTTTCATACAAATTTGTCCTCTCAACAACATTGAACATGCAATCAAGGATAGAGTAAATGTGTAAGACAAGATAATGCCCATGCATTAACATGGATTGGGCATCCTAAATCATAGTTTACTTTCTTTCTCTCTCTTCTCTCTATGTTCATGTCTTCCTTTCAATCTAGTCATACACTTTGACATTCATTGCACTTTGATAGTAACCTTTGAAATAGGATCTTTAGCCTACACTCAAGAAAATTATAGACCATTTTATAACTTTAGTTTTGCTCTTCACTTGAAGTCATAACTCTAAAATAGTTTTCATGAATATGAATATATTTCATAAGGCTAGCAATGCAAGAGCAATAAGAACTAATCTTAGTTTTAAGAGTAACACTTCAATGATCTTAGGATTGATATATCTTCATCCACGAAGTCACATGTTCAAACATGGAGCTCTAACACATGGGATATTTGATATGGTTGGTGAACATGCATGGATTTAATCTTTAGAAAGAATTGCTTCTCAATGTCAACATGAAAGAAAAAAGGAGAGAAAGAAGAAAGAAGTAGAAAGAGAGGTCTAGACCAAGAAAATAATTACAAGCATCTCACGTAAAGCATAGAATTTAATTGTTTATGCATGCACTAATGACTTTAGATCATGCAAATAAAAGGTGATGCAGAGTAAAAAGCATGATGCACTAGAAATTAGTCATTACTAAAAGCATTGCACACATAAACTATTTTTGTTGCAACCAATAGGACCTTATCTAGTTTTCATCTATCAGGCTAAAGATGTCCATAAGAATAAAGAAGTCAAAAGCAAGATAGATAAAACTAACAATTGGCTCCATAGACGTGTTTGATACAAATAAATATGGGCACATACATCATCTTTGATATACATTCCTCCCCTTATTGTGAGTATGTCCTTTAAGGCTCATTTGAATTTGGAAAGGCTGCAAGAAAATATGGTATGCCAAATCTTGTTTAAATGCAAATCTGAAAATAGGACTTCCATTCAAAGTCTGCCATAACCTATACAAAAAGGAGGTTAAGCTCTCTTTGTAGTCCCTGTTAGGAAATTTGCTTCAAATTCCCAATAAATGCAACATAAAATGATATATAAGAAAGGGGAGTACAAAATGCAAATAGTCCATTGATATGTTGTTACTAGTACTCCTTAGTATATCCCAATCATTGACCTGTTATAATCTAGGTATACTTGCTTGAAAGGTCTTTTCTTGCAAGGCTTCACAAGCTGCCCCTACAAGTGCTCAACTACCACCTCACCTATCAATGATAGATGAGGTCTTTGTCACACCTCAACACCTATTCAAAAAAGGATTGATGAAATAAACCCACAAGGAAAAAAACTTTCTTATAAATAGAGCAGTTCAAACCAAAAGAGATTGCATGACATGTATATGCTTATTCCATACCAAAAGTGTGGTATACTTGCTTGAAAGGTCTTTTCTTGCAAGGCTTCACAAGCTACCCCTGCAAGTGCTCAACTACCACCTCACCTATCAATGATAGATGAGGTCTTTGTCACACCTCAACACCTATTCAAAAAAGGATTGATGAAATAAACCCACATGGAAAAAAGCTTTCTTACATTGAAAACAGAACAGTTCAAACAAAAAAAGATTGCATGTGTATATACTCATTCCATACCAAAAGTGTGTTGAACAAACCCCTTAAATTTCCGACAATGTCTAAAATTTCAACTTGGAATATGTATGCACTTGTGTCTGGACTAATTAAGAAACACATACACATTTCTACCTTCCCCATATCATATTTCCAGTCAAGAGCAAGAAACCAATTGTAAATATTCAGGCTTCTTATCTTGCTCATGTGGCTCTCAAAAACTAGTACTTTAAGAGCAAAATAAATTTCTACAAACTGCATCAAACAAACTCCTCTTTTATTCAGCATTCAATTCACACAATAGAAAGGTATCATAAAAACAATTGCTAAACAATTCCATGACTACAAATGCATACCATAATTAAAGGCGTGCAGAACCCCTGCATATCATAACCTCAAGGTGCATCTTTTTGATGTACATTTGTGCACTCATGCTTATTTCAGCACCCACACAGACCTATTCCAAAAAGCTCGTTCAGCCTACCATGTCCAAATGATTCTCGATAAGCTCCATCGACAAAATCAATATCTTGTGTTACCTGTTGTATCCTCTATTAAGTCCTTTGTTAATTCAATTTTGGCACTGGTAGACTTGTCATTGGCTATGCCTGCAAAGACTGGAGCCACACGGGGATGAGGATCTCCAAAAATGTTTCGAGATACTTGTAGAGTCAATGGAGAAGAAACGAATTAGCACCAACAGAGATGGATTCTTGAATGTCAACACGCTTGGCTACCACGTTGGTGCCCTCGGGGCCTTCTTTAAGGGGAGCATCCTCGATGCCATGTCGCTGAACTTGGAAAGGGAGATGAAGATCTATGAGATGATGTACCATTGGAGAAGGGCATAAGCAATGGCTGCAGCCTTGCTCAAGTGTAGATGATGTACCAGTGGAGTAGGGCGGCCCACAACTAGAGCAGGGTGTAGGCTATGGCTGTGGCTCTGCTCTAGTGAAGTAGGATGTAGACGATGCACCACTAGAGCAGGGCGTAGTTGATGGTTGTAGCCACAGGGATGAGGATCTTGGTGAGGGTGCCTCAAAGGATTGGCTTTGTGGGAGGCCAGGTCTTGCCCACACGTAGGGGCCAAATAAAAAAGGATGAGGATCTTGGTTAGGGTACCCGAGAGGATTGGAATTGTGGGAGACGAGGTCTTGCCCTTGTGTAGGGGCCAAATAGACATAGGTCACATATCTCTTATATCCAAAGATCTCTTTCCCTCATGTAAGCATCATAACCAAATGCATCTATTACATTGAATATTATATCTCAAATAAAACTTTAGATTTTTCAATGATTTATGAAATGTATCCAACTAAGTATGCTCTAAGTAAGAGGTTTATCATGGTAGGTTAAAAAAATTTACAAGAAAAAAATAAAGGAAGTAGGAAAAGTTTGCGTGTGAGTGGAAAATAAAAATGAGGACTTGTAGATTTGATACTCACCTACCATTAGCTTGTGTGGACCCTAGGGTTGGATGCCACTTTGATGACTAGATTTTTCCATTGCATAAGTCCCAAGAATGAGATCCCTAACTTCCTAACTAGGCAATAACTACCAGTGCTAATGATCACTACAGCTACAAATAAACCTACGCTTAGGATATTCTCATTTTGGTTATCTAGTGGATAACCAACATCAAATTCATCCTAACTTGTTTTACCTTGATAACATTTGAGGACCAAACTACCACCATGTCATCAGCTTCAGGATTGCATGCACAAACTATAATGCCACCTTATCAATGGACTTCTGCAACTGCAACAAGGTCAATATTGAACACCTAAAATGCACTCAAGACTTGCTTGTTAGGAAATTGTACTATCCTAGTTTAAAAGTGCAAGCACAAAGATCATTGATTAGGATTTTTTGCAATAAACATTCTCACAGTGGAAAATATGAGATAAGGCATGATTTTCTTATTAATCTGCTTATGTTGCAAACCAATAACAATTGATGTCCTAGAAAATCCTCTATTTTGCATACATTTCCTATATCTATTTGGCCATAAGCTAAATGAGGTGATCCAAATCAAGATGACCTGCTTCCCATGATAGGATCGTAATTTTAGCATGTCATATTGATATGAAACTACTACTTTACTTGTGTTGATCAAGTACACTTTACTCAACATCATCTTGAGAGGTGGGGTGAGTCACACTAGGAAAGAATAGAAAAGCTAGCACATGATTTATCCTAACATCATCTAGAGAGGTGGGGTGGGTCAAGAATAGAAAAACTAGTACATGATTTATCCTAATAGGTTTAACTTGGATAGTATTTGGAAAACAGAGTTCCACCACATCAAGCTTTGAATGGTTCTAGCATGTTATTGGTTTCTTTGTCCCATTGTCATTATTTCTTACTATAGTATTTATTGAGTATCAAGAGGGGTGGTTAGAAATATGTATGCTGCTCTATAAAGTGTATTGTGGTTTTGACTTTCATGAGGATCCTCATTTATATTGTTTATGTAGCTTTACATTGTTGAACCAGTCATTACTAAAAGCATTGCACACATAGAATGATACAACATCTAACAAAAGACATGGGAATTGCTGAGCTAGAATCTCATATAGGTGAGAGAGGCACCACAAATAACATACCTAATACATGTGTTGCAAAGATTCCTAATGGCATGCCTAGTACAGTTCATGGTAAACCCTAGGTATAGTCTCGATCAACACCCCACTTGATTAGGATGTTTCTTGTCACTAACTACCATTTTCCTCAATGAACAAAAATCTTACACATGCTATTAGTAGGCCAAGTAGGACTAAATTTTTTAACTGAATATTTCTTACAAACATCGAAAAATTAGTCACCATACTAAAGTGTTTTGGGCCTGCAAAAGGTTATGTGCATGGACTATCAACATGCTTGTGTTGATTGTTCACATGTTGAGATTTAGGGTGATGTGGATGTATTCTAATCTTGGGCCCTCTAGATGAAATAGACTCCACTCTAGCAATCATAGAAGATCTAATTCCTTTTGTTTTATTGTTTTAGTATTTTTCAGTTTTATCTATGGTGGCAAGTTAATGATGCAACACTATTCATAGGCTTTGGATTTTTGAGAATGAAGGTATTGTAACAAGCTAAACATCTTTGATAGCAATAGCCTGTGGTCATACTTTCCATGATAATATGTATCTAACTTCACAATTTGTTTGGTTCATAAATAGCTACCCCCAATAATAAGTAAGCTTATTATGTATAATGCACTAATGTTATTCTTTGAATGCCGATTAAAAAACCCTTCGCTTGGCTTTAGACCCAAAACAAACTAAAATATTAGGAAATAAATCTATTATAAAAATAGAAGGCCTATATAAGATAGAACTTTTCAAGTCTATCAAAACTCTCCTCCCTTAAGTTACCCAATTTGCAAGACATCCATTGGAGGATTCATTTGCAACTTGAAGATTCATTATTTATAGAGGTTTGAAACTTTAGGTAGCTTGGTGCATTTTTAGTGGGAGAGTGATAGAGATGCCACGGTGACTTTAGGCTTCAAGTATGGAGAGAGAGAGAGAGAGAGAGAGAGAGAGAGAGAGAGAGAGAGAGAGAGAGAGAGAGAGAGAGAGAGAGAGAGAGAGAGAGAGAGAGAGAGAGAGAGAGAGAGAGAGAGAGAGAGAGAGAGAGAGAGAGAGAGAGAGAGAGAGAGAGAGAGAGAGAGAAAGAAAGAAAGTTATATTAACATCTTCTAAAGACCAAAACTGGCCTATGAGATAAACTGTGATACAACTGATGAGGTCCAGCTATCCAAAATAAAAGTGCTGAATGAAAAGCTAAAAATTGGAAACTGAAAATACAGTGTTGTGAGTGTGATAAGTGTCGTGTATGTGTATGTGCGTATGTAGCTCTGGTACTCCAGATAATGGCTACAAAAGGGGAACAAATGTCGGCTGTGATAGGGGAACAACTGTCGGCTGTGATAAAGTGGTGCGATATGTATATGTAACAGATGCAGGGAGATATACTATCCTGGGATGTAGTAGCAGTCGTCGAAGTCGCTAATAGCAGGTGATCCCTCCTGGATGCAAGATGTGGTACATCGGCGGTGGAGAAAGAGCAAACTGGAGATCTGAGAGAGAGAGAGAGTGTGTGTGTGTGTGTGTGTGCACATGCACAAACTCGTGTTTGAGAGAGAGAGAGGAGCATGAAAATATGTGTGTTTCTATCTCATTTTAATTAGGGATAAAGAATGTTGTAATTATAAAATAATGGAAAGGGTATTAGAGCAAAGACACATGTAGGTCAATTGACCTACACAAGTTGCAAAAGTGGCCATTGACATGCACATGTCCAATAACTCTCTAAACTTTAACCCCACAAAATAAGGAGCCTCAGCTAGTGGGTTTACCCTATTGGCTCTCCAAACATGGAAGTTTGTTTATTGAGATGACAAGCTCAACACATGTGGACATTGATGATGGACCGCCAGGTTAGATGGGTCCACACGTCTACACTTAGCACGTCGGTGGTCATTATGACTCTCACATGGCCACTGACTCATCATTACTTATTATATTCAGGTTGTTACACCTATTTACAGCTGGCATAGTTATAGCGCCAGTCGACTAGTGTAGTCGGTTATTCATTGTTTGACTTAGTAGGCCACTTTCCTTTATGTTGCATCTTATCTATACTTTGTGTATATTGTAAAGAGTGTGGAAGAAGAAGAAGAAATCAGTAAGAAAACGTTTTGGCCTCCATCTCTCTTCTTGTCTCTTGAGTGAGCTTCTCCTTGTGCATTCTGTGTGTGTTCGGAGCATCATCTTGAGCAACTCCCCCCACCACGCGATTCTTGACATGGTATCAGAGCCACGCCACTGAGAGAGGCTGATTTCAAAGGTTGAAGCAAAGGAGAAGAAGCAAGGTTTGAGCAAGCAAGCCACGGGTAAAAAGCTCTCCCATTCTTCCACTCTCTCTCTCTCTTGGATAGTGCCTGTGGAGGTACCTGAAGCAGGGTCGAGCAAAAATCTCAGATTGCAGTGAGATTTGGTGTGCGCGAAGAGCACTGTGTATTCTAAGATTAAGCCTTTAAGGCTGTGCGCAGTTATTTTGGGCATCTGAGGCCGTTTCAGGCCTCGTTTTAGAGCCGCAAGGTTGCGGACAGCAATTTCAGGATACACTGTGATTTCAGCTATTTTGACCGAAAGCAGGTGCGCAGGTTACAAATTGTGAATCTGTAATTCTTGAGGTGTTTGTAGGAAGCAAACATAAGGTTTATCTGCAAATAGGTTGCAGATTGCATGTATTGTTGAGCAGACAGTGAAAAAGGTTGTTTGGTGTATTGCTGTGCACTACAGGTCAAAGGCTGCAGAAGATTTGCTTGCTGTTTGGTATTAGTTTTGTGATAATGGTAGAGAACAGTGGAAGCCCCATCATTGAGAAGCTCGACAAGAACAACTACCCATCATGGAAGTTCCGTGTCACGAACTTCCTTATTGGAAAAGGCCTCTACGAGTTTGTTTCAGGTGAGGAAAAGGAGCCGGAGGTGAGTGATCCTCCAATTGAAGAAGAGACAAAGGCACAGAAGGAATGGAATGCAAAAGACAAGAAGGCCATGTATTGGTTGTCTGCAGTAATTGACAATAATATGCTGGGACATATTAGAAATGCAGAGAATTCATATGTAGCTTGGACCATACTTGAAAGTATGTTTTCTGTAAATACAAAGGCACAAAAGATTCAACTCAAGCAAGAGTTGAATACATTGAAGAAAGGGAAGATGTCTATCAATGAGTATGCACTGAAGGTAAGGAGCATTGCAGATGCATTGGCAGCGATTGATGCAATGCCCGATGATGATGATTTGGTGTTGTCTACCTTGGGTGGACTTAACAATGAAAAGGCTTGGAAGTCTTTTGTAACTTTTGTATATATTAGAAAGCCATTTCCAGATTTCGATGAGTTGCTCTCCCTTATGATCACTGAAGAGATCAACATGCAGAGTGAGACATCTGAAAGAAGTGGTGAACAGGTCCAAGCGTTCTACTCCAGTTCAGGAAGGGGACGTGGCAGGTTCTCTTCAAGAGGTCGTGGTACAGGACGTGGTAGTGACAACCAGCAAAACAGATTGAATCAGTAATTTGGCGATATGCAGGTTTCAGGAGGTCGTGGTAACTTTAGAGGCAGGGGGAGATTTAGAGGAAGAGGTGGATGGCAGAACAGAGGTTCTAACAACTCTGGTATTGTGTGTCACTACTGTGGCAAAACAGGTCATATTGCAGCCCAATGTTATGCTAAGAAAGATGATATTCGCAATGGTAAGTTGCAGCAAGGAAACTATGCATTGTCTTCACGACAGAATGAAGACAAAAATGAACGTCTGTTTGTTATGCAGCATATGCTGAATGCTGTTACAGGAAAGGGAACACATGAAGATTTGGTATGTTGATTCAGGTGCATCCAATCATATGACCAGCCATGCAGAATGGTTTGGAGAGATACAAGATTTGCAGAATGCAGGTTATGTGCAGACGGGTGATGACTCATGCCACCCAATTTCACACATTGGAAAAGTTCCCTTGTCCTTGCATGATGGTAAGACAAAGGGTCTTTCAGATGTATTACATGTGCCGTCTATTACAAAGAACTTGGTGTCAGTCGGTCAAATGGTAGAGCAAGGGCTACAAGTCAGATTCAATGCAAAGGGCTGCTTTGTAGAAGATTTCAATGACAAGTGCAGGTTGGTAGCAAAGGGAAGTAGAGTTGGACGTATGTTTACTCTGGATGCTAGAATTCCTACTATGAATGCTGCTATGTATGCCAAAGGAAAAGGTGTTGTTGCAGACATTGAAATTTGGCACAAACGCATTGGACATGTAAATGTATAAAGGATGAAATTAATGCAGTCCAAAGGGTTGGTTACAGGTTTGCCTATATTTAAAGTTGCAGAATTTCATAAGGTATGCGAAGCATGTCAGTTTGGTAAGAAGGAAAGACAACCCTTTTCACATGACAGAGATGTAAGCAGAAATATCCTTGATGTTGTGCATACAGACATTTGGGGGCCTATACAAAATGTATCTCTTGGAGGCAGTTCATACTTTGTCACATTCATTGATGATTGTTCTAGAAAGCTGTGGGTATATTTTATGAAGGAAAAGAGTGAAGCTTTTGAGCACTTTAGAACTTTCAAGGCTGCAGTTGAAAGAGAAATAGGCTTGAAAGTAAAGTGCTTGAGGTCAGATGGAGGGGGAGAGTACCTCTCAAATGAGTTCAGTGATTTTTTGAGGTCTCATGGGATAAAGAGATAGTTCACATGCAGGTATACCCCACAGCAAAATGGGGTTGCAGAAAGGAAAAACAGGCATATTGCTGAAGTTGCATGTGCCTTGACGGGGCTGAAAAGAATATGCCTAAGCATTTTTTGTCTGAGGCTGTTTATATTATGAACAGAATTCCCACAGCCGCAGTTCATGGTATGACCCCCGAAGAATGTTTTACAGGTAAGAAGCCTGATTTTTCACACTTGAAAGTGTTTGGCTGCATTGCGTATGTTCATGTGCCAGATGAGTTGTGGAAGAAACTGGATCCAAAGGCTGAAAAGTGTCTTTATTGAATACTCTTTAGAGCAGAAAGGGTATCGCTGTTACAACCCTGTCACATGTAAGTTCAGAGTGAGCAGGGATGTCATCTTTGATGAAATGAGCAGTTCGTATGCATCTAGTGGTGATGCATTGGATGATGATGATGATCATGACACTCATGTGCAGGCTGAAAAGCAAGAATCACGAACTCTTAGTGGACCAGAGACATCATCTGGTAGTCCTTGGTCTGGGAGACTAAGGAGTAGCTCTACATCTTTAGGTGCATCTAGTAGCACTACAGGTAAAGACAAAGGAAAGAGTAAAGTGTCAGAAGGCATTGATGCAGTTCTTGATGGAGACTCTAGTGGCTCAGAGAGCTTGGATGATGAGCTTGGCATTCCTTCAGTGAGGACTCTAGGTGTGCAGAGAGCACGCGTTAATGCAAAGACTCCATTGAGTGATCCAGTGGTACGCAGGTCTAGCAGGGTGAGATATCTTGTTAAAAGATTTGGTTTTGAAGGTTATGCAGCTCACCATTATGCTTATATGGTGAAACTAGTTGAGGATGTTGAGCCTACATGTTTTGAGGAGGCTGTTGGCCATGCTCATTGGGATGCATCAATGGATGAGGAGATGGCTGCATTAGAGGCCAATAAGACTTGGGATCTAGTATCATTGCCAAAGGGCAAGAAAGCTATTGGATGTAAGTGGGTTTATAAGATTAAGCACAATGCAGATGGTTCTATTAGCAGATACAAAGCTAGGCTGGTTGCAAAAGGTTATGCCCAGACATATGGCATAGATTATAATGAAACCTTCAGTCCAGTTGCTAGGATGGCAAATTGTCAGATGTGTGATTGCCTTGGCAGCAGCCAAAGGTTGGAGGTTGCAGCAAATGGATGTGAAGAATGCCTTCTTGCATGGTGATTTGCAGGAAGAAGTGTATATGGATCAGCCAGCAGGTTATGAAGATTTAGAGCATCCCACGTATGTGTGCAGGTTGAAGAAGGCGCTCTATGGGCTCAAGCAAGCACCTAGAGCATGGTCTGACAAGATCAGAGAGTATCTTGTCAATATTGGCTTTTATGTTTCTGATGCTGATCACTCACTTTATGTGAGAAAGGAAGATGCAGGTTTGGTCATCATAGTCATCTATGTGGATGACTTAATTATTACACGTGATAGTGATAGTGGGATTGCTGAAGTCAATGGCTGTTTGAAGATGAAGTTTGAGATGAAGGATTTAGGTGAGCTAAGGTACTTCCTTGGCATTGAGGCGATCAGATGTGATGATGGTATATGGCTGTCCCAAAGACAGTATGGCTTGGATATGTTGTCCAAGTATGGTATGACAGCATGCAAACCACTTTCAGTTCCGTTGGAGCAGAATGTAAAGTTGAGTGCTGATGTTGGGGATGAGATAGAAGACCCTACTATGTTCAGGAGGATAGTGGGGAGTTTGATCTACATGACCATTACAAGGCTAGACTTGAGCTACGCTGTTGGTCTTGTGACTCAGTTTATGCAAGTACCTAGAAAGCCACACTTGGATACAGTCAGACGCATATTGAGATATGTGAAGTCCACATTACATTATGGACTTTTCTATGAGGCAGGTACAGATGTACAGGTGTTTGGATACACAGATGCAGATTAGGCTGGTAGTATGTCTGATAGAAGATCTACCAGTGGATACATGTTCTCTCTTGGTAGTGCAGCAGTTGCTTGGAGCAGCAAAAAGCAATCTACAGTTGCTTTGTCAAGTACAGAGGCTGAGTATAGAGGTGCTGCTGTTGCAGCATGTGAGGTAGTATGGCTGCAAAAGTTATTGGCTGATTTGGATGTGCAGGTGGAAGGTCCAGTTGTCATTTATTGTGACAACATGAGCAGTATACAGTTGGCTAGGAACCCTGTGTTCCATGCTAGGACAAAACATATTGAGGTACACTACCACTTTGTGAGAGTGAAGGTACTAGCAGGTGAGATTGACTTGGTGTATGTCAGCACACAGGATCAGATAGCTGATATCTTCACGAAGGCATTGGGTACAGAGAAGCTTCAAAAGTTTTGAAGCTTACTTGGAGTTGCAGAGATGCAGTTGAGCTTGAGGGGGAGTGTTGAGATGACAAGCTCAACACATGTGGACATTGATGATGGACTGCCAGGTAAGATGGGTCCACACGTCTACACTTAGCATGTCGGTGGTCATTATGACTCTCACATGGCCACTGACTCATTACTTATTATATTCAGGTTGTTACACCTAATTACAGTTGGCATAGTTATAGCGCCAGTCGACTAGTGTAGTCGGTTATGCATTGTTTGACTTAGTAGGCCACTTTCCTTTATGTTGCATCTTATCTATACTTTGTGTACATTGTAAAGAGTGTGGAAGAAGAAGAAGAAATCAGCAAGAAAACGTTTTGGCCTCCATCTCTCTTCTTGTCTCTTGAGTGAGCTTCTCCTTGTGCATTCTGTGTGTGTTCGACGCATCATCTTGAGCAACTCCCCCCACCACGCGATTCTTGACATTGTTGAGCATTGGATTGTCTCTCTCTCCTTTGATTGTGGTTTCTCTCTCACCCATTGGTGTAGCATGTCAAGCTCCGCATCCACTATCAACTCTACCTACACGTGGCTGCCACCTCGCTGTTGTGCTCCACGTTCAATCACATTCGAAACTCAAGTCATGGACTTACGGGTGGTGCAACACTTAGAAGCCATCTCATACACATGTCAAATCAACTTGTGGAGATGTTGAAGAGTATGTGGTCTCATGTGGTTACCATTTGGCTACACATCTACAATACTCATGCCACTGAACATGTCCATACCCAAGGATTTTGGATACCTCGCTTATACAACCTCCACAAACATTCCAAGAGCTCCAATGGCCCCTACCCATACCTCTTGGCTTGCATCACATCTAAGTAGTTCTATTGTCTACAATTGACAATCCCATCACTACATCAGTGGAAGGCATTATTCGAGACCCCTTTTTTATAAGAAAATCTTGGCTAGTTTTATGAATTAATAATACCCTTATGTAAAAAATACACATATGGAATATAGATACTCCTTTTATGAATAAATTTATGCATTTTAAATTTTTTCCTTCTGTGAATGTATATCTGTAAGACTATCTTTTTTAATATTCCCTTCTTTTGAACTCATGTGATGCACATTTTTATACATATTAACTTACTCGAGTATCCTAGTCATTAGTAAAGGTGCATCTATTTTCATCCTAAATAACTATCACATTTATATAATAAGGACGAAAATATATACACCTTTACTAATGACTAGATATGCTAATATTTTCCCCAAGCATCTCTTAGTGCTAGCCGAAGTTAAGTCCAATAGTGTTGTTGATTGGTCCTAGTGTGTTGCTAAAATATTGGATGTGGAAATGGAGAGAGTCCTTGGCACCTTGCTAAAATTAGCTTGCTCTTGGATAAACCATTCCTTGAAGGGGAGGTATTATTTGTGCTCAAGTCAATGAAGAGGGGAAGTCCCTTAGCATTTATGGGTTTTAGGTAGAGCTCTGTCTTGCTTTGCAACTTTCAAGATGCATGCTTCAAAGATCTGACTAGCTCAAGTTATTAGACCATGAGTATCTCAAACCTTTTGGTTCTAAGAATTGTGTATATGTATGCATGAATACAAGAGTAGATGTAATGTTGAGTAATATGTGTGTGCGGAGGGGTATGTGTGAGTCATATGTCACGTATGTAAATGTAACGTGCCCGCTCGTCCACTTGTGGGACACGTCTTAGTAGCCGATCGGGAAGAGAGTCTAGAAAGCGTCGCCTGGCACTCACAAGGAATGTCACAGGGTTTGTGATCTAGGTCTTCTTGAGTCTGCCCCGAGCGGAAGTGTCCCGTCGTTCCCACTTAGGACCGACTTGAAATCAAGGTTCCTTTCCTAACAGCAAAGTCTCTAGGAAGTAGCTAGTGTCGAGCTCCAGATGACCCACTTTGTGTAGGAACAATAGAGTCGAAGTGGATTTATGCTGCACTTGGTTCATGGAGAATGGGAAATGAGAGGGATGTGAAGCTCAACCTCTCTGCCATAAGGCATAGTCCCATTCCTTTCCCCTAAAATAGCATAAATCGAGATTCTAGCTCTACTGATGCTAGGTCTTCACAGTCTCGTTATCTCATATTTTGAGAAAAGTTTCCAGCTAAACGGGACCACCCTTCCGTAGGACGGACCCAAGTCACGTCCACCGCACTTTCCTCAGTTTTCTTAGTTATCTAATTACCTACCACATTATGTTTGACATGCAAAAGCAACTTCCTTAATTTATCAATTTAAACACAGGTTCATTCACGTAACTTAGGCACTGACACAAAAAAAAATTCAAGCAAGTTCCTTTTTCGAATATCTGATCTTTATTTATCATAGTCCTGGAATACATCAAGTATCATGCTCGAAGGCTATCCCAGCAATCTATAGGATTGCTGCTCCAAGTTCCACCTGTAGACTGGTACGCGGGCCTCAAGATCCCATCTCGAGTCACGTCGGCCTTTTGTGTAGGATCCGGAGGCAAGGAATTTACAACTAGAGCCTCCCCTGGCACCCAAGCATCATCCTGCTCCAAGCAGCACCTACGAAGAGACCTCTCGCGGCGGGTTAGGTCCATATACCCGGCGCGGCTAATAACCCCTTGGATAGGGCCAGGAAAACTGTCGAAGGTAATTGAACCTGCCTCTCCCTCCAGGCTTTTAACTTGAAGCATTAAGTGTTTTTCCTTGAGTTAGTTCCTTGAGCAAAGAAATTCAAATAATGTACCTAAGTGTACAATCACGATAATTTCAGAGGTCGTTTGTATGACCAACTGCTAAGGCGTGATTCCTTTTTTCCGGATGCTCCCAGCATCCGATCCTGGATCATTCACGACTTGGCGAGATCCCAAGGGATTGGCAAGCTAGGTTTCATGTTTTCCTTTTATCTTTGGGTTAGGGTTTGTACCCTACCGACCTAATTATCCTTACCTTAGGTCTCTGCATAAGATAGACCATGGACAACCCCGTTGTCCTCAGTTGGTCAACTTACTGGTTATCTCCTAGATCCCTAGAAGTACCTATGTGATCTTTCCTTCGATCCCTAATTGACCAAGGATACTTTTGGTGATACAAGAATACCTGATCTTAACCCCCTTTTTCAATAGTACTCACATGCACTAATGTTTGCCCCTTTCTAACCCTTTCTTTGAGCTTGTCTAACTACGTTGATTAAGACAAGTATTGACTTTACTCAATGATTACAAGGCCAATATACAAAGCATGAATTCAAGCATTCTAATGCACATTAATTTCATGCAATCTTTCTATGCGTGCAATCTTGATATTACCAATGCATGCAATAGTTCATTCGTATGCATCTAGTATGGATGCGACAACCATATCACTTGATTTTGCTAATCAATTTGAGAGAAAGACCCTTAAGATATGTCTACCCTTCCATGCACTTATCTTTTCATGATCATGCAATTAAGGTATGAAACAAACCCATGATAAATACTAGTCACAAGCAATAGTTTTGTACGACACATGCGCAGGTCCTTTCAATGCATGTGACTTAACATGTTGCTTGTTTATGCGAGAATCTTTCCCATGCATGTATCTAATATGACTGTGATACTTTATGCATTTCACTATCAATCTCAAGAGAAGACCCTAGGATATGCCATTTCCAATTCAATACATAATGGAGCATAATTAATATATTTGGGACACGAAGGTAATACTAAGTCGTTCCATTAGTGCAGCTGACTTCCATGAAATCACCCCATGTTTGAAAATACTTTAGAGAATATTGCTCAGTGATTAAAATCACTGTTGATAACTTCAGTGAGAGAAACAATGAAAAATGTCAAATTTTTGAAGCTTTGGCTATGGCTTCTACATTAGGGTTTCTGGGGGCAGCCTGATTTTTTGTTGATTGTGGGAGCTATAGTGGATCATTTTCAAAAAATTTTAAATCAAAATGAAGCTTGAATGATGGTCTATCAATGCCCTATGGCAATCTTGTCAACATCGTGACATGTAGTGACGATAGCAACATCATGAACGACAGCAGGCGTGATTTTGACAGCAACGACGAATTTCAGAAATGTCGTTGCATAGAGTGTGAAATGTCGAGTTGTGTTGTGCCAAGATGATGCGCCTGAAGTTGGGGAACAACTTTGTAGAAGATAGTGTGAAGAGTTATGTCCTCTATTGCAAGATCTAGCTCCACAAAGTTGGCAAGGTCTGTTTGGCTATGGCAGATGCCAAACACACAGGGCAGAAACTGTGTAGACTCACAATAATGAGCTTGAGATGGTCTAATGTTGAGCTCTAAGGTGATAGAGAGGAGATCCAGGAGCAGGGCTACAGTTCTCCAGAAGAAAGCTTGTTAAGATCTTGTCTGATTGAAGAGATCTAAGAGCTTGAATGTATTATCGCCAAACGGATAAGGGGAAATTTTTTCTTCTTTAATTAATTATCCCCTCCTCCCCCAGCCGACATCGCACTGGAGGAGAGAGAGGGAAGTCACGATGAATGAACAGCATGCTGGAGCTCATGAAGGAGCCGAAGCCATGCGTGCTGCTGCATAGGGGAGGGAGGAACCTTTCCCTCCCCTTATTTAAATCGCTGCTGGGAGAGGCTCTGCGGGGCATCGTGAGGTAGAGAGGGACCACGGGTAGCTGCTGCTGTGGAAGAAAGTGCCCCGACTCTGACCGGTAGGGAGGGAAGGAGCCGATAGGGTGGGAGCTGGCCGGTCCACCGAGGAGATCAAGATAAGGAGCCGCCCTGCATTCGCCATCTGTGGCCGTCATCGTCTGTTGGCTGTACCCCTTATAATCAATAATCACTCATTATAACCCTTATTTGGTTGTGGATTCCCCTTCTAAGAGGTGTCTCTGATATGAAAGATCACTAGAGCCACTACAGTAGCTCTTCATAACTCTTCATTGTCAATTCACTCTAGTCTTCTCTTAAGTATTCAACATCTACTTCTTCCACTTCCTTGAGCTCTTTTGAACTTTCATTCACCTCTTTCCAAGGCTAGAAAACTTTCCCAAACCCCCACATACATTCCACATAGCACTTACCGAGTGATGACTGGGAAATTTGTGCAAATATAGGCACCAAAATGTGCTCAACATGGAAACATCTTTTATGAAATGACACTTTGCTTTTGTACTCTCTTGTAAAAATTCAAATATGAAGGAATGTAATAATGTGGGTCCTTAGGCTCACATATTAAAATATGGAAAGGAAAAAAAAAAGGTCAAACACCTTTTTTCCCATTCCAAAAATAAAGGGTCTTTAGACCTTAGCCAAGATGTATGCAATTCAATTTTATAATATTAAGAAAAAGGAAAAGGTGGTTGTGAGTCGTGGGATTTGAGGAGGTGGGAGGTTGAGGTGGTTACACCCTCTCTCTTCCTTTATCTTCTCACCTTACGGTTCATTTCCCTCTCTCCCATTTTGACACAACATTTTCCTTCTTGTTCTTGTCTCTTTCTCTTATGCTTCATGCTCATTTTTATGGAGAGTGAGGAAGAGAAAGAGGGTGAGGATGGTTTGAATCTATCAATTCTTGTGTGCCTCTCTCTTATATGTTTTGAGGCATGGTTTCTTTGTGAGGAAGAAAGGTTTCTTGCATGTTTTCATAGCCAGAAAATGTATTTGCAACCTCTCTTAGCCGGTTCGAGGTTCATATTGTGACATGGCAGGGTGCTTCTCATTGAGACATATAGAACAGAATAGAACAGGAACAGCAACAAGAACAGGAGCATAAGCTCTACAGAAGCTCAACGAAGGGTTATAGAAGGTCAATAGAAAACATCAGAACCACATAACTCATACTAAAACCATTCCAAACTATCAAAAACCATTTAATGAGCTTTCAAAAAACCTCAAAATTCATCAATAATTACTCCACGATTCATATAGAAGAAAAACGGAACAAAACAGACAACAAGAAGAGAGATGGAGATCAAAATATTTTCTTGTTAGTTTTTTTTTCTTTTTTTAAACATATAATATAATGTACACAAAGTATAAATAAGATATAACATAAATAAAAGTGGCCTACTAAGTCAAATAGTGCATTAGTGACTATACTAATCATCTGGATTTATAACTATGCTAGTTTCAAGTAGGTGCGATAAAGTATATATAATGAATGATAAGTCAGTGGCCATGCGAGGATCATAATGACCACGTCAAATGTGCTAAGTTTAGGCATGTAGATCCATCTAACTAGGCGTTCCATCATCAATGTCAACACGTGTTGAGCTTGCCATCTCAACACTCCCCTTCAAGCTCAACTCTATCTCTGCGACTCTAAGTAAACTTTGAAATTTTCAAAGCTTCTCTGCACCCAATGCCTTAGTGAAAATGTGAGCTATTCGACCCTATGTGTTGACATATACCAAGTCAATCCTCCACGCAAGTATCTTCTCTCTTACAAAGTGGTAATGCATCTCAATGTGTTTTATCCTAGCATGGAACATTGGGTTCCTAGCTAGGTATATGTTGCTCATGTTATCACAATAAATGAGGACTAGACCATCTCCTTGCATATCAAAATCACCCAATAACTTTTACAGCCATACCACCTCATATGTTGCCATATTTGCATCTTTGGTACTTAGTCTTTGTACTTGATAAGGCAACCATAGGTTGCTTTTTGTTGCTCCACATAACTACTCTACTACCTAGGGAAAACATGAATATGCTAGTAGATCTTTTATCCACCTATAGACATGCTACCGGTCAATTTGCATCTATGTGCCCAAATACCTATATATCATTACATGTCTCGAAAAAAAGATCCATAATGTAAAGTGGACTTCACAAACCTCAATATGCATCTAACTACATCCAAATGAGGTTCTCTAGGTCTCTGCATAAGTTGACTGACAAGAGTAATAGCATTTGACCTTATGATAGTCATGTAAATCAGACTCCCTACTATCCTCCTAAACACTTTAGGGTTCCTCTGTCTCATTTCCAACATCAACATTTAACTTCACATTTTTCTCCAATGGTACTAAAAGAGGCTTACATGATGTCATACTATACTTCGACAATATATCTAAGCCATACTGCCTTTGGGATAGCCATATACCATCATCACATCTAATCACCTCAATACTAACAAAGTGCCTTGGCTTACCCAAATCCTTCATCATAAACTTCTTCTTTAAAATGTCCTTAACTTTAGCAATCCCACTATCACTATCACCTATAAAAATCAAGTTATCCACATAGATGACTATCATGACCAAAGCTACATCTCCCTTTCTCACATAAAGTGAGTGATAAACATAAAAAACATAAAAGCCAATGTCGACCAAATACTCTTTGATCTTGTCAAATGATACTCTAGGTGGTTGCTTTAGCCAATAGAGCACCTTCTTTAACCTGCATACATATATGGGATGCTCTAAATCCTCATAACCTATTGGCTACTCCATAAACACCTCTTCTTGTGTAACGTGCCTGCTCCTTAAATTGTGGGACACGTCTTAGTAGTCACGTCTTAGTAGTCCATCGAGAGATATATCTAGAAGACGCCACCTGGCACTCCCAAGGAATGACACGGGGTTTGCCAACTAGGGTCTCTCCAGTTTGCCTTGCAAACAACCGAACTTATCCGGTCGTTCCCACTAGGATCGACCTGAAGTCTAGTTTTCTAGCAGTTGGGTCTTCCTAACAGCCTTCTAACATCGGTTGACAGCCGCTCCACTTTGCATAGATACAACTGGACCAAGGCAGATTCATACCACACTTGGTTCAAAGAGAATGGGAAATGAGAGGGATGCATCACTCAACCTCTGTGCCTGTAAGGCATAGTCCCATTTTGGTCCCCTAAAACGGCATGAATCAGGTTTTTAACTTACAAGTTATAAGGTCCTTGTCTATCTAACATTTGCATCAAAGAAATTCCATTGAGGAAAGCTCTCGGCTAACTGAGACCACCCTGTTGTAGGATGGACCCGACGGTCACATCCACCACGCTTCCCTCGGGGGTTGTTTTAGTTATCTAATTACCTACCACATTATGTTTGACACATAAAAGCAGCTTCCTTAATTAACCCGTTAATCACAGGTTTCTTTACGTAATTTAGGGCACATACACGAAGAAAAAATAAAACAAGATCAAACACTTCCTTAACTTATCTTCAGATTAATGTTTGTCTCCTGCCCATACAGGAGAATTAAGTGTCCCTTTCTGCCTCCGCAGAAAAAACCTTCCGTCTCTCGGAAATAAAAACCTAAAGGTTTATCCTACCAAGATTTTTCCTTGTAACTAGTATCAAGGCTTCGAGATCCTATCTCAAGTCACGTAGAACACTTGTGTAGGGTCCGGAGGCATTGGGATTTACGGCCAGAGTCCCCCCTTGCACCCAAGCATCCTCCTATGCCAAGTAATTTCCACTGAAAGAGCTCTCGTGACGGGTTCGGTCCACATTCCCGGTGCGGATTCATAACCCCCTTGGTTAGGGTTTGGCGGTTCGTGGGGGGTAGCGAGTGCCATCCTTCCTTAATTATCCCTTTAGGAAATCATCCGCAGCTGAAGAAACTAGCCTAATAACATTTACTAGGAAAAACATCCCTTTTGTTCCCATGGAAATCAATCATCACAGACCCGGCCATGAAATCATCAATCACACCCCACTTGGATTAACATCCAAAACCACATTAACAAACAGTGGAATGTACAACCACTTGCTTCAAGGGATTGCGATATGTACAACCACTTGCTTCAAGGCATCACAATCCCATTGCATGCACAACCAGAATTTAACTTTCTAAGATAGAAATCCTTCTAAGATAACAATCACCTAATCAACTTAGGTGGCTCTTCCCCTTAGGGTTTATACGGCTAGACTCCAAACCTTCTTTGCTAGTCATTAAGTTTCATCATAACTTGGCAATATCACATATGGAATTTCATACAATCATCTACATCTATGAACAACTAGGAATGAAAGAATACATAACCAACATATAGCTTTTATGAGTATCCTTTTCCTTCAATGGATATTAAAATGAAGACTATGACCTATGAGCGTGTAGAACCATAGAAGTTATTTCATTCCTGCTAATAGAACAATAATCATAGATAGAAAAAGGGTTCACAAACACCGAAGTTCTTCAAGCGCCATCTCCCAGTTGAAACCTTGGTCTTTCTTTGACTTGTTGATACTTTCATAATTTCCAACTCCAGATCTACCCTTGACACAAGAAGCCCATTGCTCCAAGAGTGCTTTCCTCTTCACCTTGTAGCATCGGCTTGTCTCTCTCTCTCTCTCTCTCTCTCTCTCTTCTTCTTCTTCTCTTCTTCTCCTTCTCTCTCTCTCTTCTTCTTGTTCTTCTTCTCATTTTTCATCTCTCTTCTTCTTCTTCTTCTCTTCTTCTCCTCTCTCTCTCTCCCTCTTCTTCTTCATCATCTTCTTCTCCTTGTCTCTCTCCCTCTTCTTCTTCTTCTTCTTCTTCTTCTTCTTCTCTCTCCCTCTTCTCTCTCCCTTTTCTTCTCCTTCTCTCCCTCCCTCTTCTTCCTCTTCTCTTCTTCTCTCGTTCCCTCTTCTTCCTCTTCTTCTTCTTCTCTTCTTCTCTCTCTCCCTCTTCTTCTTCTTCTTCTTCTTCTTCTTCTTCTTCTTCTTCTTCTTCTTCTTCTTCTTCTCCCTCTTCTTCTCCCTCTTCTTCTTCTTCTTCTTCTTCTTCTTCTTCTTCTTCTTCTTCTTCTTCTCTCTCTCCCTCTTCTTCTCCTTCTCCTTCTCCTTCTCTCTCTCTCTCTCTTCTCCTTCTTCTTCTTCTTCTCTCTCTCCCTCTTCTTCTCCTTCTCTCCCTCCCTCTTCTTCTTCTTCTTCTTCTTCTTCTTCTTCTTCTTCTTCTTCTTCTTCTTCTTCTTCTTCTTCTTCTTCTTCTTCTTCTTCTCTCTCTCCATGATGATCACACGAGGGGAGGGGGGCGTGCTGTAGTCGCCGTGGGGGGGGGGGGAGGGGGGTTGTGTCTAGACAGAGGGGGGAGGGCTGCTGTTGAGCCGAGGGAGGGGGAAGGTTGCACTGTCCATCTAGGATGGAGGGGGGGAGATTTTTCCTTTTAAGGTGGGGGGAGGTGGTATGGAGGAGGGGAGATGACTGTTTACAGCCCGCCACCCTCCACCTGGGGGCTACATGCCCCCTCTAATCATTACTCTCTCTCTCTCTTCTCGCCATGCAGTTGGCAGGGGGAGAGTAAAAAAATTTGAATTAATTTCTAAAAAAAAATCTTAAGGGAGGGGGTTTGCATGGGGAAAGGCAGAGGGGCACAGGGGACATTACATCCTCTCCCCCTTAGAGGAATCAAGATGTCCTCATCTCGAGAAGAAACTGGGAAAGACAAGCACTAGTGGGGCTTATGACCTGTGGGTTATGACCCACCATGCATCCGCTATGCAACTCTAAACATTCAGCACTTAGTCATTTAACGTTTTCGCTCTGATACAACTATAACATGCCCACTCCTCAAATTACGGGACATGTCTTAGTAGTCCATCGAGAGATATATCTAGAAGACACCACTTGGCACTCCCAAGGAATGACACAGGGTTTGCCAACTAGGATCTCTCGAGTTTGCCTCGCAACAGACCGAGAGTTGGCAAACCCCGTGTCATTCCTTGGGAGTGCCGGGTGGCGTCTTCTAGATATATCTCTCGATGGACTTGCAATTTGAGGAGCGGGTACGTTACATCTTGCTATTCACCATGTAAGATGGAATTCTTAATATCCATTTGCCATGAACTCCAGCCTTTGCTAGTGCCAAAGTAATCACATATATAATAGTTGTCATTCTAGCAACTAGACTAAGTGTCTCTTCATAATCTATGCCATATGTTTTAGCATAGTGTTTGTAACTAGCCTAGCATTATACTTGCTAACAAAACCATATACATTATGCTTGATTTTTTAAAACCACTTACACCCAATAGTTTCCTTGCCCTTAGGCAATGGTACTAGATCTCAAGTCCTATTGGCTTCTAATGTAGCCATCTCCTCATTCATTGTTGTATCCTAATGGGCATGACCAACAACATCCTCACAATAAGTGAGCTCAACATCCTCAACTACCTTTACCATATAAGCATATTAGTAAGCTGCATAACCTTCAAAGCCAAATCTTTTAACACGATATTTGACCCTAATAGGCTACATACCATTGGATTAATCAATTCTCCATCAAATTCCAAATAACTAGTAGATGCATCTTCACCACCCGATACTTTCTTCTTCCCTTTGTCTTTATCTGGAACAGTTGTAGATGCATCTGAAGATGTGGGGCTACTCCTTAGTCTCTCAAACTAAGGGCTAAGTATAGATGTCGTACCAAATGATGTTTTTGGTATACTAAGGGTACATGATTCTTGTTTTTCTTTCTACACATAACTATCATCATCATCCAATGTGTCACCACTAGATGCATACCAACTGCTCATCCCATAAAAAATACATCCTTGCATAGTGAACTCACATGTGATGGGGTTATAACAATGATACCCTTTCTGCTCTAAAGAGTATCCAATAAAAATAAAATTTTCATTCTTTGGATCAAGATTCTTTTGTAGCTTATTTAGAGCATAAAAATATGCAATACAGCTAAACACTTTCAAGTGTGACACATCATAGGCCTTATTTCTTGTAAATCATTCTTCAGGGATCATCCCATGAGCTACAGCTATGGGAGTTCCATTTATAATATAGATAATGGTATGAATAGCCTTAGATCAAAAGTATTTTGGCATATTCTTTTCAACCACATCAATACACATATAACTTCTATCATATGTTTATTTTTTCTTTCTACAACTCCATTTTACAATGGGGTATACATGCAAATAGACAATCTATTTATCCCATGAGACCTTAAGAGGTCATTGAACTCATTAGAGAGGTACTCTCCCCCCCCCCATTTGACCTCAAGTACTTAACTTTCAAGTCTATTTTTGTTTCAATAACAACCTTGAAAGTTTTGAAGTGCTCAAATACATCACTATTTTTCTTCATGAAATATATCCACAACTTTCTTGAACAATCATCAATAAACATAACAAAATATTTATTGCTACCAAGAGATATGTTTTATATAGGTCTCCAAACATATGTATGCACAAGATCAAGTATATTTTTACTCAAATCTCTATCATTCAAAAAAGGTTTTCTTGTCTGCTTATCAAATTGACATGCTTCACACACTTTATGAAATTCTACAAGTCTAAAAGCAAGCAATCCTGTAACCAATCCTTTACACTATATTAATTTTAGCATTTGCACTGTCCAATATGTTTGTGCCATATTTCAATGTATGTAACTAATTCTTTGTCTTTAGCATACATAACAACATTTGTAGAGTAGGAATTTTAGCATTCAAGGTAAATATGTGACCAACTCTACTTCCTTTTTGCAACCAACTTGCACTTATCATTAAAATCTTCCACAAAGTAGCCTTTTGCATTAAATCAAACCTACAACCCTTGCTCTACCATCTTACCAACAAACACTAAATTCTTTGTGATGGATAGCACATATAATACATCTAATAGATTTTTAGTCTGGCCATCATGCATTGAAGGATAAGGAAACCTTTCTAATGTGTGAAACTGAGTGGCATGAACCATCACCCCTCTACAAATAACCTATATTTTGTAAATCATACATCTCTCCAAACCATTTTGCATGACTTGTCATATGATTAGATGCATGTGAATCAATATATCATATATCATTATATATCACCTTTCTTATAACAACATTCATGATATGCTATATAACAAATAGACACTCATTTTTATCTTCATTTTATCATGAAGATGATACATATTTTCCTTGATGCAATTTATCACTGCAGATATCATCTTTCTTAGCATAACAATGGGCTACAATTTAGCATGTTTTGCCATACTAATAATAAACAATACTAGAATTTTCAGAACCTCTATTCTACCATCCACCTCTTCCTCTAGAGCTTCCCATGCCTCTAAAGTTTCCATCACCTCTTGAAACTTGTATTTCACCTAACTACTCATTTAACCTATTTTCAAGATTATCACCAACATGTTCCATACCACTATCTCTTTGAGAGGATCTATCACGCCCCCTTTCTGAACTTGAGTAAAATACTTAGACCTGTTCACCACATCTTTCAAATGATTCATCATGCATATTGATATCTTTAGTGATCATAAGAGAGATCAACTCATCAAAATATGAAAATAACTTTCGTATGTATACAGAAGTGACAAATGGTTTTTAAGCCTTCTCACTATTAAGTCCACCCAAAGTAGATGAAACCAAATCATCATCATTAGATGTTGTATCAATCATTACTAAAGCATCTACAATGCTCCTTACCATCAAAACATACTAATTGATAGACATTTTTCCTTTCTTTAAACTATTCAACACTTGCTTGAGTTGAATCTTCTGCGCCTCTATATTTACTAAAAATATGTTTTTAGAAATTGTCCAAGATACATGTGAAGTTTTTTCATTTTTGATATACCCCAGCATAGTATTATCATGATTTCATATAGCCAATATATCACATTTTTTTCATTTGTATTCCATCCTTTCCATACCTCTAATTCATCTGCAGTCTCACATGGTTACTTAGCTCTAGCTCCTTTTCTTCACCTAAAGCAAACTCATAAAGGTCTATTCTAATAATGAAATTTGTCACATTGAACTTCTATGATGGATAATTGTTCTTCTCTAGCTTCTCAATAATGGGATTTTCATTGTTCTATGCCAGTATCACAAAATTGATACAAAACAGTAAAGAAGTCTTCTACAACATTTCACAACAAGTGCAAAGCAATAAAACAAGTAATATTTTTCACTAACTTCTCAATAATACATGTAATATGCAACCTATTTGGAGTAAAAACTTGTGTTTTCTTCTTGGCAAACACCTCAAAACTTATAGATTTGAAATCTGTAACCGATACACCTACTTTTAGTTGAGATAGTCAAAATGAAGTATACCCTAAAACTAATGTCCACAATCTTACGAGTCTAAACAAGGCCCAAAACGGTCTCAAATGGCCAAGAAAGCAGCAAAAAAGCCTTAATGGACCCATCCAAAGAATATACACTCCTTTACTCAGACACTAAATCTCACATTAAAATGAGATTTTCATTATGCCTTGCTTGTGGTGCCTCCATAAGTACTATCCACCAAGAGAAAGAGTGGAAGAATGGAAGAGCTTCTTACCTATTTCTTGCTTGCTCCAATCCTTGCTTCTTCTCCTTTACTTTAGCCTTCAACTAGCCTCTCTCAATGGTGCCATTCTGATACCATGTCACAAATCACGTAGTGGGGGGACTTGCTTGAGCTACTAAGCCAAACACACACCATACACATAAAAGGAAGCTCACTCAAGAACACAAGAAGAGAGATGGTAGCCAAAAAAAATTATTTCTAGTTTTTTCTTATTTCTTTCACACAAAATACAATTTACACAAAATATAGATAAGATACAACATAAAGAAAAGTGGCCTATTAAGTCAAACATTGTATAACTAACTATACTAATAGATTGACACTATAACTATACTAGTTGTAGGTAGGTTCAATAAACTAAATATAATAAGTGGTAAGTTAGTGGCCATGTGAGGATCATAATGACCACTAATGTGCTCTCTATAGATCTGTAGACCTATCTAACTAGGCAGTCCATCGTCAATGTCCACACATGTTGAGCTTGTTATCTCAACAATTCTTAAAAAACGTGCATATTAGCCATTGAAAGGTAGTAGGGCATTTGTCAACCTAAATGGCATTACTATATACATAAAAACTTTTGACTTGGTAAATAAGGCCATTTTTTGCTCATCGTCTAGGTGGACTTGGACTTGATTATAGCCAAAGAACCCATATAAGAAATTATAGGCCTATTTTCCTACGACTCACTCTAGTATATACTTTATGTATAGTAGTGAGAGCAGTTGTCTAGTTTTGTGGCTACATTAACATTTTTAGATTTGATATTCACTTTGACCTTGCCATTCTTCTTCAACACTACTACTATTGGTGACACCTAGTCTATGTGCTCAATCTCATAAATGAATCTAGCATTTAATAACTTATCGATTTCTTCTTTGACTATGTGTGCATGCTTGGGATTCATAGCATATGGTCTTTGTTTCATTGGAAGCACTTTTGGTACCATGGGAATATTGTGAGTGAAGATGCTAGGGTCTAATCCCTTGATAACATATCCTTGAATTCTCATAAGAGGGTTATAACATTAGTCTCCTCATCCTTGATCATCAGCAATGAACACAGGTCGAGGTCTCTCACCTTCCATACCTAAGTCAACTTCCTTAACCTTTTCTAGATCTTCTATTGATTCATTAGCCTACCCTTGTTGTTTAGATCCCAACAATATCACTATTATATCTCCCTTTTTTAATTTGGTGAATCAGTTTGGGAGAATGCGTGGTTTCTTTTCCTTCTTGGCATCAGAATCCTTCCCATTGTTTCTCCTCTCTTCCTTTAAAGGTTTGTTGGACTGGAAGATCCCTCTTGATGTGCTAGTTTTAGGGAGCGAGGGAATTTCGAGTCACTATTAGAGCTAACTTTCGACTCAGAGTTAAACTAATAGCCTTCATTGGATTAGGGTGTTTCTCCAAGTGGCCATAGCTCTAAAGCGGTTTTGACCTTGTATATAGTTATTGGATCACCTTGGCTAAGACCGACTCGTAGTCCAACATTCCTAGATATTCTAAACAAGTTTGATCACAATCCATCTTTACTATTCCATCGATGAGCAACACTAGGGGTTCCGTAGGTTTAGTGTCGATAATAATTTGCTCAATTGTACGCCCATCAATGTCATAGTCGATCGTTTCCAAGTCTAGGTGTGAGGTTCCATCCCCTGCCTCTTAGTAAATGTAGGTGCTCTTGATATCTTCTGTATCAGAGAATTTCTTGTGATTGCTTCTTCATCAACACTTCCATCCTTCTTTTCAATGAGGTCCCAATTGTACAATAGGTTTGGGTCATAGACCTTAGTCCACTTTCATCATTGAGTTTCCAATAGCTCCTTGAGAAGTTTTAGGTTTGTGCCATGGTTGTCATGTCACTTTTCCCTCATTAACTCCAAAATATTTATTAGTTCCAACTTGTTTGTGGGCACATGGACGGGATGCGAGGTATTGGCTCAGAGTTTCCTACCATCATGCAAATTGGGATTGTTGTTAAGTTTTGGCCTAGGGTTCTAGTTGGTTTCCCTTGTTTTCCCCTTATACTAGCTATCTTAGATAGCCACTTGCCTATAGATGTCCTCATCATCTAACAATGGTAAGTCTATCATGGCAAGGATCTACATCTAGTCTCATTCATTGTGAGGGAAAGGGATGAATTTAGTGTGTGGGCCATAACTTGGCGTGGTTTTTGGGTCACCTTTCAACAAGGAAAAGATTGCATCTAGGTCAATGAGTGAGGTCTTCTAGGTATCCTTGTCAATCCTCACTACCTTTGAGCAATTACCAAAGACATCGAGCCATTGCCTCAATCCTCAATTTCTTGAGTATTTCACACCCAAGGTTATCCTAACAATCATTCCATTTGTTAGTGTAACATTGAAACATGCAAAATCTATAAATAGATTATCCCATGCTTGGAGGACTTCATAAGAATGCTAACCCCTATCCATGTGTCCACCACAATCCCTTTTTGGTTGTGTCACACCCAAAGAAACAATAGAAATCTCGACATGCATCTTAGTTCCCCCCTCAAAGGGCATTTACTTGTAGTGTTCCTATCCCATGATTTAGAGATAAGTTGGGAACATGTGTGTATGTGTCGCGACCTTGTGCAATTCATCTTTCTGACTACATTGATTCCTCTACATACTGCTTTAGACCTTTCCAAAGGATAGGGCTCTACTTTAGCAACTATCCTAGACGTAGGGTCACTAGGGTTGAGGTAGTGAAGGTGGTTAATATGGTTGTACAAATAAATTGATCCTTCCTATGTAGCATCCTATGCTAGCATAAACATGCTTAGTAAAACCCAGATTCATTTAGAATGGGGTTTAACTAAGACCATGGAAGGGAGGAGGGAAGGGGATTGGAAGATGGTATCACTAGAATAATGGTGATAAGAGGAAGAGAAGAGAGAAATCATGTGATGATATCTCTATCTTTGATTGAGGTCAAAAAATCTATAGTCCTTGCTAAATTAGACCATGTGTTACTAGAGGTAATTATTGAAAATAGGGATCTTGTAAATGATAGAGTGAATTATGGGATGATATTATGTGTTAAATGAGTGTGATGTTGAGACAATTCTAACTTGTTATGCCTTCTAGGGCTAGCTTGCATTAATATGAATATGAGATTATGTAATTCAAAAAATATAGAATTATTATCTATTAAGTACTAAAAATACAAATTATAACATGGGGTTGTGTAAAAAAAATAGTGAGTACTATATTGGATTTAGGAGAAGATTAATGGAAAATATTTCTTATGAATTTTATTTTTATACAAAATAATTTTTTGTACAAAATAGTTTTCATATAAAATAGTTTATCATATGAAAGGTCATTGCCCCATAAAAGTGCAAATCACTACCTCCATCCCATGTTTCATTGGTCTCTATGTTACGAGCTAGGGATTGTGGAGACAAAAGTAAGAATAAAAAGAAACAAATCTTAATGAGTTTAATAATTATTAATTAAACATGAGAGTCTTTAATGATCTCAATTAAGCTTAATGTCTCTAATGACCTTATTAAGCTAAAAAATAAGGATAATATGTATTGGTTAAGAGTTTTTTAGAATAATTTAAGTGAATAAATATCTAATGAAAATATATTGTCACACGTAGTTATATGGCCGAGCCTTATTGATGAAAGACCAGTTAAAAAGATTGCAAATATGGCATAGCCACCTATTAGTTTATTCCTCATTTATTCAAATAGACTCAACAATCACATCACATGCCCTTTATTGGAAACTAGAGTGATATGTATAAGAGGAACAGAAAATAATACAAAAGGGGTCAAGCACAGTGGCTTTGCCTTTATTGGTGGAGTTGAGTACGTGGAAATAATCTACCATAGAGACATCACCGATTGCTCACTCATTGCTTCTAAAGCCAATTTTTGCACACTTTATTCGAAAGAGGCCAACTCACACAATATAGATAAGCTAGTTCCATCCCCTTAGGTAGAAAAATGTTTTAGATTGTCACAAGAATAGCACAACCCACACAAAAAATCCATTGGAATTTAAGACATCGAGTAAAGTAGCATAAAATGTAGTCATGAGCAGAGTAGTGTCACCACATTTACATCCACACTCACCTCAATATGGAGATGCAAACATGGGCATAGAATTTAAAGTAGATCCACATCAAAAGACCATTGAACAAGTGTTTCATGTAGTTTTATTTGCAGACCAACCATATCAATAAAAATTTAGCAAACCTACTGGTACATAACCAACTACAAAATAGAACAAATCTAAAAGTAAGACCCAATTTACCTTTCAATGGACAACATATTGAAAGTATGCTCAGCTAGATTGATCACTTTGAAAATATTTCAAGCTATCATGCTTGGAATGAAGATTGAATGGTATAGCCATTACATGGTAGATGCAATAACCAATACAGAACAAAGCCAGTTAGCCAATTATGAAAGAAGAAATACTAAGAGATTTTGGCCAACAGAACATCACATAAATAGTTTGCAACAAGTAGACAATCTCAAACAAAAATAAAATGAACTAGTGACCCAATTTGTAGTCAAACTTAATCAACGTCTGTTTTGTGGATGGGACTAATTCATAATGTTTCTTGCTAAGTACAAGATCAAGGGCCAAACACCTTTTACCAACCATCCAAATCACACAAGGAATAGCAGAAAATAGACAAAAAAAAACAATGAGCAATCACCAACCAACAATATCAACAAGGCAAAGCTTTGACCAAGTGGTACCAATCAAGATTGATGTACAAACTGCTCAATTCACACAAAAGAAATAACCATACTCAACACATACACAAACAACTAGGTACAACAAGAGAATGCTTCCACCAACTAATGAACAAGGAAGACCTAAATGCTTCTACTACAATAAATATAGCATTAAGGAAGCAGTGGATAAAATTAGCAAACACAAATATAAAATATACAAATACACATAGTTGAACCATCAACATTGCAAGCCATCTGTAATATTTCCACGTAATAAAAGTTAGTTGGTTATTTCGAAAGTTAGTTAGTCAATTAATAAGTTAGTAAGATTAACTAACTAAAGACTAACTAAGGTAAAATTTGACTAGCATTAATAGCTAATAATTTTCATTCAATTAAAAATATATTTAAACAAATTGAGAGTCATAAATCTAACATTTTTCTCGGATTGATAAGGACCGTAGCCACCCTTCACGAAAAGTACAATGTGAACAGGACTTATGAGCCATATTAATCACTAGTATTAATGTGTATAGTTTGAATGGTCCAAAAATATTAGATTCTTGGGGGAAAAAATACTATTATATTTTAGATATTATCCTAAAAAGATAGAACTAAAAGTCATTTAAAAGAAAAGGCAAGTGATGTTTTAGTCATTTTTGGAGATTTTATAAAAAGAGAAATAAAGAAAAGTGACCAGCAAAATCGTGCGCGCCGCGATCACAATCAACAGGCAGTAGACATCACTTCGAACATAGAAAAGAAGGAGTGAACTAAGAGCTTTCTAATCAAGTGTCTTGGGGTTTTACCCCCCTTTTGGAACCAATGAAACCATCATATTTATGATCTAAGCATCAGATCACTAAGTCTTCTAAGAGCCCCTCCACTCTTGTTCTCAGACTTATCCCCTCATCTCTATTTCATTATAAATATGAGATATGGGGAGGCACAAGGGAGCATAAAGAGACCCCGAAAGGCTACAAGAGAGAGGGAGTGAGAGAGTATACCCCTCCAAGAGATTGTGAGAGAGAGCTTGAGAGAGAGAGAGAGAGAGAGAGAGAGAGAGAGAGAGAGAGAGAGAGAGAGAGAGAGAGGAGTTACCCTGAGAGGCTGCACAATTTCCCTCTATCTCGATCCTCGATTTCACCATCTTCTCTTACACTCTCCCATCTCGAATCTATTCTACCTTTTTGATCTCTTGAGTCTACTTGCGGATGATGGCCTCCAAGCGAAGAATGTCACGTGCAGATGACAATCCTACAACCAGCAACAACAGAGCTTCAGGCGAAGGCATCACTGTCAATCCAATTGCGGTACCAGTCGTAAGTAATGTATTTTTAAATTGATATATGCTTGTTTTAATGCTCACAAGAGATACATTAGGCTCCGTACCTTGTGGTGCTAGAATAGATCATTGAAAAGGATAAATCACATCTCAAATATTCAAAGATGAAGTTTGTGAAGTGTTTGCATCAAAGGGAGTTAAATTGCACCTAGTTGCTATGTGATGAATCCATGCATAGGATAAGCAATATATGGGACACTAAAGTATTGAGCATCGATGAGTCTTTGATTAATCTTTACCGAGGATAATATTGTTTAAAGTTTGCAAATGCATATACACAGAACATACATGGGAGAGATTATGTAAACTTTACATCGATGACATGTGACTCCTTGCCTTAGGAGAAATGAAGATAAAGCCAAGGAAAAAATGTTGCATAGTAGGAAAATGCTAAAAGATCATTGTCACTTAGAGAAGAGGCATAAATGCTCTTGTTAGATTGATCAATTTGCATTGGAATGATAGAACTTATGTCATGTATAGTATTGGAATCTTTAGCATATGCCTTAAGCTAAAGGAGGTAATATTAAGTAAATTTTACTCTTTGGCCCCAAGGGGGAGAGTGAATATGCGATGGAATTATTGTCGTGTCTATTATTGTATTGTTTGGGAAAAATACAATTAGTTTTGTTGGTTGATTGAACAACACCCTAAATGTTTTTCTTTCAATCAAGGGATTGCTGCATTGTGATTTGGATAAATATTCCAAGGCTTGTGTTGATGGCAAATGCATGGTAGGGGTCTGTGATGACAAGTTGCCATGGGAATAAATGAATGTTTTTCTAGAATATGATATTAGGGGTGATTGCTTTGATTGTGCTTGAATTTTAATTGGATTAATTAAGGAAGGATATTTTGCACGCGTGGATCATCTCCAAGATCACATCGTGGATTATCCCGAGAGGGCATTGCTTGATTCATAGGCCGATGGTCGAGTGGTGAAAAGGCCAACCACGAAAATGGCATCTCACTCCTAGACCACTTGTGGGTCAAGTGGAGCTCTGGACACCCCTTGCCTGTCCAGAATGGAGTTGGAGATCCCCGTGAGCCCAACGTCTGGGACGTTGGAAGATCCTATTGTAGATAAAGGATGGAAATTTCTGTGCCATGAGATTTGGACTGGGTACTTCTGTTGGACAGAAGGGATACATAATTCTTCTGTATGGGTAGGAGACAAAGATTAACTTAAAGATAAGTTAAGGAACTTATTTGATAAAAGAACTGCTTGTTTTGTTTTTGTGTATGTGTTGTAAATTACGTGAACAAACTATGTGCCCTAAAAGGCTTAATTAATGAAGTTGATTTTAAATGTCGCACATAAATGTGGTAGGACCTAATTAGACAACTAAAGCTATCGAGGAAAGTGCGGTGGACATGACTTGGGTCCGTCCTACGGAAGGGTGGTCTCGGTTAGCTAGGAACTTTTCTCAAAAGACGTAATAATGAAACTCTGAAGACCTAGACTCAGTAGAGTTAGAATCTCGATTTATGATGTTTTAGGGGAGTGGAATGGGACTATGCCTTATGGGCAGTGAGAGCGGAATTTTAGTGCCGAGAAGTGCTTAAAAATAGCTAAAAATTATGAATATCAAGGGAAAAATATTCAACGTCAAAGGCGGCGGCTCGATCTAGGACGATTTTAAGCGCCAAAGTGCTTTAAAGGCGCCTGAGCGACACTTGTTGATTTTTCATAATTTTTCAGATAGTCGTGCGGGTTGACACAAGTTACTGGCCAATGCGGGATGCCGAGCTGGACGCCTAGGATTTTTCAGAGCTCAATTCCGAGTCTGGACGGGGAAGGGGCCAAGAATTGATCAAGATTTGAAAGGGTGGCCACAACATGGACCAAAGGGGGGGTGTCCTTTGGGGGAATTTTAACCCCCCAACCAAAAGGCATGAAACTTGAATGAAACAAATCGTGGGATGGAGAAGAAAGCGTGATCAACAACTACGCCGAAAATTGCGCCATGAATGGAGAGAGGGCATCATGGCTGTTACACATACCCTGCTTAATGGATTATGGGGCTTCATTCCCCTCTGTCTGCTTAATGGATTATGGGACTCTATCACCTGTCTTCGCTCCTCCATTAGTGGCCTGAATGCTGAGATAGAAATCTAGTCTTTCTCTCTCCTCCCTCTTTCTCCCCTAAAGGCAGATTCATGTGGTGAAGAGGAAAAAGAAGAATGGATGATGGATACTTGTCCAATGAAAACCGGATTGCTCCATAGTGCAAGAAGATTGAAGATTGCTAAATGTGGACTGTCATGAGCAGTAATGGTGGCTGGAAATCAGTCCCGAGATATGACAAATAAAAACCCGCAACCCGCAAAGAACGGTAATCTCATTTTTATAAAGGAAAATTGTGTTTTTATGCAATTTGCTTGATGCATTCTTGTTCCCATGAGATGATAATGCATTATAATGTTGTCTTCAATGTCTTTCAACTGTTTATGCTCACAAAATCAGAAAATCATAAGTGTTGTGGATGAAATTAGTAGTGAAAAACCCGTAAATATGCGAAATATGGGGAAATTGGGTGTTTTTGAGATATCAATGAAAAATATCATAAGACACGCCAACTAAACTTGTCTTTTTGCTACAAATGAACCTGAGGGCCATAGCCCATAACTCATCTTGAATTTTTAGTCATTAAATATTGGAAATAAATACAAGAAAATAAGGGAAAATAAGGAAAAAATGGAAAAAATGGATTTTGAGTGCCGAAAATTAAGGAAAAATAAGATCCATGTTTGTGGATGTATGGGGGATCTGAAGTATGAGGTTTAGCCTCAGTTCAGCCCTACCTTTATGTTCTAGTGAGTTTTCATGGCTTTTTATACAATAAAAATGTGGAAAATGAACCCTAAATCTATGCAATATGCACAACCTAAACGGGTGAGGGGGTGGAGTGTATGAAAGGGTGTTTAAATGCTCAATGAAATGATGAAAAGTTTACTGGTTTTTTTTTATGCATACCATATAGATTGGACGATATTTAAAGATTAAGAACCTAGTAGCACGAGGGTTTCTCGATGCTAGGTTCATGCGACGCTGCATACGAGCAATAGTGAAATTCATTGAAAGAATGCTTTTGCACTAAGCACCAATGCTGATTTTATTAATTGTTTGAGCACGTGGACATTCACAATTTGCATGAAGCATGAAATTTAAAAGGTGTCGGACAATACCTCCTGGATGCATAGCAATTGCTTTTTAGAGGAATATGACCAACGTTGAGTGAGTAAGGTTGTCCAAGCTATAGGCTAGGCGTTGGGTCTAAGGGAAAGAAAGTGAGGAAGCATGGTATATCTCCTGGAAATACGCGAATCATAAAAGAGATAAGTTTGTGTTCGTATGTTATATATGTTTAGCGACGCATCGAGGGGCCAATCCCCAAGGTGTAGGAGAGTCGCAGTGAGGTAGCGGCAGTCAGCCGTTGGAGGACCTCCTATGTTTGTACTTCGTGCTATTTGGAAATGTGTTGGGACTCCCTCTGAGGAGTGTTAATTGGGTTAGAGTTGGACTACAAGACGTAATACAAATGCAAGATGTTTATGAAGATGATGTATGTGTCATCCACGCTCCTAGCCGCGAGGCCGTGGGGTTGTTGAGTGCATGATAGAGGTCCGGCTAGTGCATGAGCCAATGCCGGCCCGTTTTAGGTCCCATCAGTGGTGCGTCTTCCTGGAGCCGCTTAGAAGTGGCGGTCCTCGAATCTTGGTTGTCTAGGGACCAATTAGCAGTTTATGCCAAAGGATACTGAGATTGATCCATTATTTATCGATAAGCATCGTCTAGTAGAAATCCAAAAGCAAGAGAGAGAGGAAAGAGCTAGGCGACGTGTTGAAATTTTTAGGAGATATTCCCCTAAGCGTAACAGTGTTGAACCCTTACGAGGGAGTGGATCTAGTGGTCTTGGTGCCACAAGCAGTAAGTTAGGAGAAGGTGGAAGCTCTAGTGCTCCCCTTTCTTCCATAAGCCAGTCTATATCAAGTGCGAGAGGTGCAACCCCACCGTCCCCTATTCCTAGTGCAAATCCAATTCTCATCATGGTGCAGCCTATTGCAATTCCTGCAGGAACGACGGATTTTCTGGCTCTAGGTTACCCGCTACCCATTTTTAATGGGCTAGTTGAGGAAGATGTGGAACTCCACATTAGGGAGTTTCAAAAGCTGATGTTTAACTATCGCATCCAAGAAGAAGGACATTTAATGATGTTCTTCAACATGACTCTCAAATGAAGAGCTGCCATATGGTATCATGGTTTAGAAGCCGGAACCATATTGAATATTGATTCATTTTATGGAGCTTTTTGAAGGGAGTTTGCCCCTAAACGGGGTGGGCAATATTGGTTGCGTGTACTCAATGTAACCTGCCAAGAACCACACGAGGATATTCGTGCTTATGCAAAGAAAATAAAAGAGGTTTTCCGTAAGTTGGACACCTCTATTCCTATCCCCGCATCTGCCCAATTGCAATATTTCCTACATGGTTTGGACTTTAACATCCAATTGCAGTTGAATAGTGTCCCTTTGGGGGATATAGATACTGCCATTACATGAGCACAAGAGGTGGAATCCCGACTACAAGCAGCCTATGCCTCTCGAGGAAATTCGAATATGGATCTAGCATTGGGAAATAATATGGCGACGGCCAATGGCAGTGATAGCCAAGGGATAGTGATGGCTAATCCTAATGGGAGAGGGAACATGATGCAGAATGTGCCTTTATTACCAGCTCCCCCTAGCATGTCGATGCCTACGGGCAGTCAAATGGCTCCAAATGGTGGAGGCCAGGCAGTCAATTCTAATACCATGCTTGTGGCTCAACAACCAGTGCCTAATCGAATTGTTAGGCCGATGGAACAACAGGGTAATGATCAAGGCTACGAGTCGAGCGCTTCCAATGTTCTTAGCGAGGTTAAGGATATGATGAAGCATTATACCGACATGATTACAGAGCAGTATCGACAAATAGCCGTTGATGTCAACTTTCTTAAAAAACAACAAAATTTGATAGGAAGTAGATACCCAGATGAGGGTGCACCTTCGAGGTTTAGCTGCAAATGGTGTGGTGGGCAACATTATCCAAGAAATTGCTCAAATGTCAAGTGCGAAATCTGTGGAAAATTTGGCCATTTAGCAGCCACTTGCTGGAGTAAGATTAGTTCCCTCCAGCGAGGTAGTCGGCAACCAGGGCCTGTTAATCATCGTGCGCAAGGAAATGATTCCCAACGAGAAGACGGGCCTAAACAAATAGTCCAACGACCAAAGACTACAGTGGAGGAGCTACCTAGTGGTACTGGGGTTAGTTTGATGGAGGCTGTACGTATTAATGACACTGAAACCTCTAATCTGCAAGCTGTCCTTACAAGAGGTCAAAAGGGTAGAGAGGTCGACAAGGATAAGCCTGTCGACGGAAACCCTAAGCAGGGCGACAAAGGAACGCAAGTTCTGGATCCTGCCATGGAAGGGGGACCTCTGAAGCCCATGGAGAGTAAAGCCGATGTTAAGAAGGATAAGGAACCACCAAAGAAGAAGGTGAAAGTTAAAAAAGAGGCAATAAAGCCGGTTCAGCGACCTAAAGAGCGGATGGTTTGGCGTGAAAAGCGAACTCTATCAAACTATCATGAATTCGATTTGGTGAGCTCTCTTTGCGAAGTCAAGCCGGATGTGAACCTTTTACAGCTTATTAAGCTTTCTCTAGGAGTACGCAAGGAATTTAGAAAGATCCTGCGTACCGGGTATATCGTAGAACCTTTGGGTATTGCGCGAGTTGGTAATGATTGGTTCGAGCATGCCGAGAAGCATTGCCCAAGGGTTGCAGCCTATGTCGATGGGATATTAGTAGATTATGCCATTGTCAACACGGGATCATCTGTTAACATTATGAGTTCTGAACTCATGGAAAGGTTGGGTCTTGCGATCCAGAAAGATACCTCCACAATTCTAAGAATGGCGGATGATAGTTTGAGACAGCCGAAAGGCTGCATTACTAAGGTCCATGTCATTGTTGCAAATGTAGAATGCATGTTGGACTTTAGGGTGATTCATTTTGCAGGGTGTCCAAGTTACCAAGTATTACTTGGACGACCCTGGATCTTACAAGCGGACTGCCAAGTGGATATACCCCCCGGTCGGCTGATATTCGGTAGAGATGCTCAGCGCGTGGTGGTCGATGCTTATCCTGAGTCCCCACAAAGTGAGAGAGCTCCTCTATCTTCTACAGAATTGGAGACATTAGAAGATTTATCTACCAGTGAGACATCATCGAGTGATGAGTCCAAAGAGGGATCCACCACAGAAGACATCTATCAGATCACTTTGAACGAGCCGATAGAGGCCCAAGATCGTATAAGAGATGCAGATGTTATCGAGCTAGACCTTGGTATGCCTGATGAGTCACGACCAATCAAATTAGGGTCTATGCTCAGTACAGCAGAAAGGGAGGACTATGTTCCTTGATTCAAGAATTCCGCGATATCTTTGCCTGGAGTTATGATGAGCTGAGAGGCATTCCTCCTAGTCTTGCTGTTCATACAATTCTGTTGAAAGAGGGCAGTTGTCCTGTACGACAGAAAGTAAGGCGTATGCCTTTCGAACTGAGGGACGGGCTGTTTGAAGAGTTACAGAAGCTTCAAAAAGCGGGTTTGATTTTTCCTGTGCAACACACGGAATGGTGTTCACCAGTTGTGATAAAAAAGAAGAAGAATAATCAAATCTGATTATGTGCAGACTTTAGGGAGCTGAGTAAGCAGACAGTTAAGGAATACTACCCGTTGCCATTTATTGACCAGATTTTGGATCAATTAGCGGATAGGGAGATATATTCGTTTATGGATTGCTTTGCAGGATACAATCAGATGGCAATTGCAGAAGAGGACAAGTTGAAAACAACTTTTATTACTCTCTTTGGTACTTTTGCGTACCATGTGATGGCCTTTGGTTTATGCAATGCGCCTGGTTCATGGCAACAAACAGCAGATAAGACATTCGGTGACATATCCCCTGAAGAGTTGAAGGTGTTTATTGATGACTTAGGGGCCGCCACCATGAGAGAAAGACAGTTGATCATTTTAAGAAAATGCTTTGAGCGCTGCAGACAATTTTGCATCGCCCTAAACCCACGGAAGTGTGTTTCTGGAGTACCTTATGGGCTATTGCTGGGCCATGTGGTCAGTTTGGTAGGAGTTGCGACAGATCCCGAGAAGGTCAAAGTCATAGTTGCCATGGGTCCACCACGCACTCCGAAAGAAGTTCATAGCTTTCTGTCTTCGGTTGGTTATTACCATAGATTCATAAATGCCTTGGCAGAAAGAACGTTGCCGCTTACAAATCTATTGTCCTTTAGCTGTTTGTTTGTATGGAGCAACCCTTGTAAGGTAGCTTTCGAGGATGTGAAGCAAGAGCTAGTAAAAGCACCTGTTCTAAAAGCACCTAAAAGAGGTGAGGTGTTCTATATATTTTCAGCAGCCACCATGCATAGTATCAGCTTTGTTGTTTAGCCCAAATTTGGGAAGAAAAATGGTACCACCCGATTGCTTTTGCTAGCCGGAAGCTGGAGGTATCCGAAATCAATTATACCTACATGGAGAAGTTGTGTCTTGCGATGGTCTTTGGGACCAAGAAATTCATGCATTATATTCTCTATGAGAAAGTCATGCTTTATACGAAGGCGGGGGGGCTTCGACTATTGATGAATAAGCTGCAGTCGCCTGATCGTCTAGCGAAGTGGTTAATCACTTTGTAGGAGTTTGATTATGAAATCAGGAGTAAGCCGCCAAGGTTATAGGGTATTGTGAAATGTCTTGTGGACTTTGGGGAGTCGAAAGAATCTATCTAAAGGTGGTGATATGGAGTTGTTATTTAAAATAGATACGGCGTCTATTCCCTCCTGGTATGCTGCAATAACACATTATTTATCGATGGGAGAGGCTGGATCCGAATTATCTAAAGCTGAGAGAAGGAAAATTAAGCAGCAGGCATTAAAGTTTGCCTTGATCACAGGTACATTATATCGGCAAGGGGTTGATGACATCTATCGCCGATGTGTGATGCCTAACGAGGTGCCATTCATTTTGGAAGAGTGCCATGATTCCACTTGCGGAGGTCATTTTGTTGGACGGCTTACAGCACAAAAGGCTTTAAGAGCAGGTTATTGGTGGCCTGCCATCTTCCAGGATGCATTTGCGTATGTTAAGAGATGCGATATTTGTCAACGACATGATAGTCGAGAGAATAGGAAAAGACCACTTACTCCTATTATGGCGATACTTCCATTTGAGAAGTGGGGAATAGACTTTGTGGGTCCTATTACTCCGTCGTCGACTGCGCAAAAAAGGTATATCATTATAGCAACTGACTACTTCACAAAGTGGTCAGAAGCACGTGCAACAAGGAAAGATGATGCTAAAGAAATTGCTAGTTTCCTTTTAGAGCAGATAATATGTCGTTTTGGTCCACCGAAAGAATTGGTCTCGGACCGTGAAACCCATTTCCTGAATAAGGTGATCAAAAGCTTGACAAAGGCTTGGTAGATCAAGCACAACAAAACGACTCCTTATAATCCGCAGGCGAATGGGCAGGTTGAAAGTACCACAAATAGCTTGTGGGTATCCTATCGAAAGTCGTATATGAAAAGAAACGCGATTGGGATAAGAAGCTGTATGTGGCAGTATGGGCATATAATACCACGTTCAAGCGAGCCACTGGCCACACGCCGTTCAAACTAGTTTATGGTAAAGAGTGCGTTTTACCCTTGGAAATTGAGTTGCTGACCATTAGATTTGCAATAAACCATTCTTTGGGTAATGAGGACGCCCTATTAGAGTGATTTACGACCTTAGCACACCTAGATGAACTTAAGTTGCAAAGCCTATTACACCAAGAGGTGGCTAAACATCGTATGAAACAGTTGCATGATCTAAAAGCGAAGAAGTACACCTTTAAGAAGGGACAACTGGTTTTATATTATGATGCGCGTAGGGAGCTTTTCCCAGGAAAATTGGAGCCTAAATGGGATGGGCCATACAAAATCGTTAGGTTAGGGAAGAATAAGTCTACAGCCCTATTAGCTGATTTACAGGGAGTGGAGTTTAAGAATAAGGTTAATCTTAATAAGATTAAACCTTACTATTTCTAAGTCTGCTAATACAAAGGAAATGCATTGCAGGTCCATGCTAGGAATGATTTGAGACCTGCGGACGAGCTTAAAAGATGGTTGATGGATCGGTTAATCCCTTATTTGGAGCACCCATATCTGGAGCAAAGATACCATCAGGGGAAACTCATTTGGTGGAGCAAAGGATATAAGGTGATTGAGCAAGAGGACGGAACTTTTGTGTGGGAGATTAAAGTCCTCTGCCATCATTGCTTATGACTGTTGACGCGTATCCCTGTTGAGTTCAATGAAGAAGGTGGGATGGAGCCGTCAGTTCATCCTCTCAACATGCTAAACTTTGATTACCATAATTACGAATAGAGGAGTTCGCGATGGCCAACTGTGTAAACCTATTATGGACGTATACATTATATTTTGATGGAGTGTCCAGGGGCCCTAATAGAAAAGGAAGTGTGGGAGTAGTAATCCAAGACCCCCGACGAAGAGTTACGATGAAGTTAGCTGCTTATCTCGGGGTAGGATTCACTAACAATATGGCGGAGTATAAAGCCTTGATTATGGGACTGCATATTGCCAAGCAAGGTGGTATTCGTCGATTGTTAGTAAAAGGGGATTCCCAGTTGATCCTGAATCAACTAGATGGGACATACACAGTGCGGAATCCCATTCTTTGTATGTATCATCGGATTGCTATGACCCTACTAGAGGAGTTTGAGAGAGTGTCTTTTCAGCTGATTCCACGTTATTGGAATCAGTTTGCGGATTCATTAGCAAATCTTGCTTATGAAGAAGACCTCTTCTTTAATTGTGGTTCTAGTTTGGATATTGTTATCAGTGATGAAATCGGACCCGGTCGCTTGTGGGGGATGTTATCAAAACATGCAATATATGGCAGACGATGGTTGATATGGGTGATGCAAAGAGTAGTCGAGACCAATCTACCGTTATTATCTGGGACCCATAGGTTGATTAGACATCATATTATGCATATGCCTCTTGCTATCTATGCAGGAGGGATGGGTCATAACCTCATGCATTTAGTTTAGGGCTACGAGCCTGTTTTTCCTCCTTGGAAAGGAGCTTATGATTGTGTATTTGTGCTATTCCGAGGAAGGATGTGTAGGTGTTACTTTGTTTGATTTCGTTAGGCCAAGAGGGCCAGTATTGCGAGGTTTTGAATGTTTAATTTCGTTAGGCCAAGAGGGCCGATTCAGTTTTGTAGTGACGTGTTTTATTTCATTAGGCCAAGAGGGCCAGTTGTCTATTTAGTGCGGGTGCAGTTAATGGTTTCTTGTTTGAGTTCTGTGCTAGATAGTTTTGAAGAAGAGCTTGGAGGGAGCCTTTGTCGCAGCATCGACACTTCTCGTGGCCCTATCCAGGTGATATCTATCCTTTATGAGTACGGTGGTTTTTTTTGCTATATGTGTTTATGCACTTGTTAAGGGGTTTTTCGTTTCTTGTTGGGGACCGACGTCCAAGGCATGAAGTCCCGAGGTTTCGGTTTAGTATGTTTGAGGGAGGTCGAAGTAGTCATTGCCTCCTGTAAAGACATTGTCAGGCATCGAAAGACCTATTTTAGAAGGGGGTCCTAGTGACCCTGTTCTGCTAGCCTTCTAGGCAGCCGTTCCAGGAGTTCCTGTTAGTTGTGAGGCAATTAGAGAAGCCTGTCGAAAAAGGAAAAATGAGGATAAAGGGAAAAAACCCTGAATATCTGACAAGATAATAAATATATACAAAGGTGTGTAAAAAGGGGTTCTAACCCCTATTAAAGAAAAGGAAAGAAAGAAAAATTTATGGGCAGTTGATCATCGCCTTGCGAAGGCCTGGTAGGTTCTTGGGGACGAGTCAGACCCGGGGCCGATACCTTGTCTTCCTAGGAGTGGCTTCTTGCTGGAAAAAAAAAAGAAATTAATTAAGGAAGGTTGGAGAGAAAATAAAAGTGAGCGTTAGAAAAGGATTAAGTGTCGCCTTGTGAGGGCTTGGTAGGTTCTTGGGTACCGAGACAGGTCTTGAGGCCGATGCCCTGTTCTCCTTAGGTCACTACTCTCAGCTCCCTCCTTTTTACATACCCGAGTATGTCACTCAAATAAAGCCCTAAAGGAAAAGGTCCTGCAAGAAAATACTTCTTGATTAGGCTATAGGAGTCCTCGCCTCGTAGGGGCTCCTAGTTGTGTTGTCCCTAGTTTGTAGGTAGTTCAGACCACCACTTAGGGCAACCTCTTTGACAGTTCTTTTTAGTTTGGCTGTATTGGAGCAGTTGGTTAGTGATTCGCTTCGGATCTTCTATTAGATGATGCTAGGCCTACTCCTTGTGGATGTCATGCCTTGGTTTGTCAAGGGGTAGGGTGAGCATTGTGTTGAGGTTTATCGCATATTTGTTTTGTATCAGCTTGATGCTTCTTTGGATGTTTATGTGCAGATATGTTCGTGGATTCGATGGACTGAGTCGCCCTATCCCGTGGTCGCCAATGAGAGCAGAATTTTGGTTCCGAGAAGTGCTTAAAAATAGCTAAAATTATGAATATCAAGGGGAAAATATTCAATGTCAAAGGCGGCGGCTCGATCTAGGACGATTTTAAGCGCCAAAGTGCTTTAAAGGCGCCCGAGTGACACTTGTTGATTTTTCATAATTTTTCAGATAGTCGTGCGGGTTGACACGAGTTACTGGCCAATGTGGGATGCCGAGCCGGATGCCCAGGATTTTTCAGAGCTCAATTCCGAGTCTGGACGGGGAAGGGGCCAAGAATTGGTCAAGATTTGAAAGGGTGGCCACAACATGGACCAAAGGGGAGGTGCCCTTTGGGGAAATTTTAACCCCCCAACCAAAAGGCATGAAACTTGAATGAAACAAATCGTGGGATGGAGAAGAAAGCATGATCAGCAAACTGCGCCGAAAATTGCGCCATGAATGGAGAGAGGGCATCATGGCTGTTACACATACCCTGCCTAATGGATTATGGGGCTTCATTCCCCTCTGTCTGTGGACTCTATCGCCTGTCTTCGCTCCTCCATTGGTGGCCTGAATGTGCTGAGATAGAAATCTAGTATTTCTCTCTCCTCCCTCTCTCTCCCCTAAAGGCAGATTCATGTGGTGAAGAGGAAGAAGAAGAATGGATGATGGATGCTTGTCCAATGAAGACCGGATTGCTCCATAGTGCAAGAAGATTGAAGATTGCTAAATGTGGACTGTCATGAGCAGTAATGGTAGCTGGAAATCAGTCCCCAGATATGACAAATAAAAACCCGCAACCCGCAAAGAACGGTAATCTCATTTTTATAAAGGAAAATTGTGTTTTTATACAATTTGCTTGATGCATTCTTGTTCCCATGAGATGATAATGCATTATAATGTTGTCTTCAATGTCTTTCAACTGTTTATGCTCACAAAATCAGAAAATCATAAGTGTTGTGGATGAAATTAGTAGTGAAAAACCCGTAAATATGCGAAATATGGGAAAATTGGGTGTTTTTGAGATATCAATGAAAAATATCATAAGACACACCAACTAAACTTGTCTTTTTGTTGCAAATGAACCTGAGGGCCACAGCCCATATTTCATCTTGAATTTTCAGTCATTAAATATTGGAAAAAAAATACAAGAAAAATAGGAAAAATAAAGGAAAAATAGGAAAAAAATAGATTTTGAGTGCTGAAAATTAAGGAAAAATAAGATCCATGTTTGTGGATGTATGGGGGGTCTGAAGTATGAGGTTTAGCCTCAGTTCAGCCCTACCTTTACGTTTTAGTGAGTTTTCATGGCTTTTTATACAATAAAAATGTGGAAAATGAACCCTAAACCTATGCGATATGCACAACCTAAACGGGTGAGGGGGTGGAGTGTATGAAAAGGTGTTTAAATGCTGAATGAAATGATGAAAAGTTTGCTGGGTTTTTTTTTTGCATACCATATAGATTGGACGATATTTAAAGATTAAGAACCTAGTAGCACGAGGGTTTCTCGGTGCTAGGTTCATGCGACGCTGCATACGAGCAATAGTGAAATTCATTGAAAGAATGCTTTTGCAATAAGCACCAATGCTGATTTTATTAATTGTTTGAGCACGTGGACATTCACAATTTGCATGAAGCATGAAATTTAAAAGGTGTCGGACAATACCTCCTGGATGCATAGCAATTGCTTTTTAGATAAATATGACCAACGTTGAGTGAGTAAGGTTGTCCAAGCTATAGGCTAGGCGTTGGGTCTAAGGGAAAGAAAGTGAGGAAGCATGGTATATCTCCTGGAAATACGCAAATCATAAAAGAGAGAAGTTTGTGTTCGTATGTTATATATGTTTAGCGCCGCATTGAGGGGCCAATCCCCAAGGTGTAGGAGAGTCGCAGTGAGGTAGCGGCAGTCAGCCGTTGGAGGACCTCCTATGTTTGTGCTTCGTGCTATTTGGCAATGTGTTGGGACTCCCTCTGAGGAGTGTTAATTGGGTTAGAGTTGGACTACAAGATGTAATAAAAACGCAAGATGTTTAGGAAGATGATGTATGTGTCATCCACGCTCCTGGCCGCGAGGCCGTAGGGTTGTTGAGCGCATGATAGAGGTCCGGCTAGTGCATGAGCTAGTGCCGGCCCGTTTTAGGTCCCATCAGGCAGAGAGGTTGAGCTTTGCATCCCTCTCGTTTCCCATTCTCCATGAACCAAGTGCAGCATAAATCCACTTTGACTCTGTTGTTCCTATGCAAAATGGTTCATCTGGAGCTCGACGCTAGCTACTTCCTAGAGACTTGACTGATAGGAAAGAAACCCTGACTTCAGGTCGGTCCTAAGTGGGAGTGGCCGGATACTTCTGCTTCTGGGTAGACTCGGGAAGACCTAGATCACAAACCCTGTGACATTCCTTGCGAGTGCCAGGTGGCGCTTTCTAGACTCCCCTCCCGATGGGCTGCTAGGACGTGTCCCACAAGTGGACAAGCGAACACGTTACACCATCCAAGAAAACCCTAAAGAAAATGGATGACAAAGGCCATGCACTTTCAATGCCAAATGATAGGAAAGTCTCAACAAGTAAAATATGAATAATAATTATAACAATGATATGAAATAGTAGCACTAATAGAAATAGGAAGCTCTATCTCAACAATAAGTAAAAACTCGATAGAAAAAATAAAAGCATCAATCTTAAAAACACAAGAAATAACAATTCTTTTTGGAAATAATAGAAAGGTATATCATAGAAATTACATCATGAACACACAAATAGGAATAGAGCACACTATGCATCATAAACATGCATTTTATATACTACAAACACTAGTATTCCAAATCATACTAGGATTAGATTGGCTACTCACAAATAGGCAATACTAGACTTTCATAATCACAAGCTAAGTCTAGGTAATAACATAAGCATCCCACTCAAAGAATTAGGCAACACAAAAACAATAATATGCTTGCAAAACTACTAAATGAAACCCCACTGATACCATAAACAATACACATAAAATAAATTCACAAAATACTTTACAAATACCACACATGATTTAAACAAACTAACAGCACTAACACAATAACTTTGTATGTATGTCATGAAACAAGATTAGGAAAAACACATACAATCAAAATGGTAATGAGAAGAAGATTTCTAAAAGGGAATCAATGCAATAATGATGAAGTTAAAGAGATGCTCACAAAAGGAGTAATAATACCTCCATCCAATGGTTGTACATCAAAACCACATTTAGTTTAAAAATATAATGGAATATACGGATTCTCTATTGATTTTAGAACCCTCAACAAAATTGCACAACATTATGTGTATCCACTACCTCAATTAAATGATCTAGTGGACACATCGGGTGGCTCAAGACACTTCACCTCTCTTCATCTTGCATCAGGATATTAGCAAAAACTGTTATCAATACCTAATGTGCATAAAATAGCCTTTCGTACAAGTATGCTTTGTATCAACTTACCTCAATGCCATTCGGACTTAGCAATGTTGGGAGCATAATCCATCACATGGGCAATAAAATATTTTGAAACTTAATAGAAAAGAAAGTGCTAGCAATATATTTGGATAACATGTTGACCCATATAGATAGCTAGGAACAATAGGTAAAGAAATTATAGATGAAGTATTGAGCATGATAAATAAATATAACTTCCAATTACGACTATGCAAATGTGAATTGGAATCAAAATGTTGGCATACACATTGACCCAAAAAAATTCAATGTAATTCAAAGATTTCCAAGGCCCACAACCATTAAAAACTCCAAAGATTCTTGGGATTAATCACCTTTTCAACAAGGTTCATTCCTAATCTAACTTCAAAGATGCAAGCACTAAGAAAGCTATTGAAAAAGAGCCATAAATATCAATGGGCATTGTAATGTGAAGAAGCTTCAAAGAGCTTTAAAAAGACAACCATACAATAATTAAGCTACCTAGACCTTAGCAAAGACTTCAAGCTTCAAACAGATGCACCAAATATAGGTTTAGTAGAAGTACTCCTTGTTATGAGCTATTAGCAACACCAAAAATAAGGGAATGCACATATAATCAACTCCGTAATCTTGATCAACTTGGGTAATTTGAACCAAGGCCTACCTAAAAGCATATGATAGGCTTCTCCCAACCCTAGAATTCTTAATACCATGAAACTAACTTTAAAATTCAAGCCAACCACCTTAATTTCTTGATTCCTCAAAATATCTAGTGGTTATAACCTCCTTTGATTTGGTGTCTTGTGTAATGTGCTTGCCTATTGGCTGTCCGGGCATAGTTTTAGTGGTCCATTGAGAGACAAATATAAGTGATACTGCCCGTCACTCCCATGGAATGTTATGGGGCTTGTTTCCTAGGGTTTTTGAAGTCTGCCTCCCAATAGAACATTCGTGGTTGAACCCACTGGGATCGACCTGAAATTTGGGTCCCAAATGGTCAAGGTCTCCTAATAGGATCCTAGCGTCAATCCTAGACATCCTACTTTACATAGAGATACCCAAGTTGAAGCAGGTCCCATGCTGCACTTGGTTCAAAGAGAATGGAAAACTAGAGGGATGCACCACTCAACCTCTCTACCTATAGGGCATAGTCCCATTCCGGCTTGGGGGAGGGGGGGGGTCACCCATGAATATATGTATATATAATGCGAGTTCAAAATAAGAGGTTTTTAAAACACCATTTTTATATATTTTTAACATACAGAAGGGTGTCATATAAAGGAGTTATTTACAGATTGAATAGAAAAGGGTTGTGTTTTATTCAAGAAAAATTCACAGATTAGGATATTTATAAATAGGCCATGAATGCACATTATATAGAGAATATATATATATAGTGAATCCCCCGAGCATTCCGGTCCCCTAAAATGGCATGAATTGGGGTTCTAACCTAACACTTACTAAGGGTTGGTATGAGAAGCCTCCCAATTTTCTAGGACCACCCTGCCAAAAGGCGGACCCATCGGGGGTTCCACCCATTCGCTTCCCTCAATAGGCATTCTTTAGTTATTTAATTAGGTCATACCATAATTACATGTGACATTTAAAATCATCTTCCTTAATTAAGCCTTTTAGGGAATAGATTTCATTTTCATAATTTATAGCACATACACGAATACAAAGTAAGCAATCCTTTTGACAAACAAGTTTAAATAAACTCCTTAACTTATCTTCAAGTTAATCTTTGTTTCCTGCCCATACAGGAGAAATTATATGTCTGTTGGGCCCTGTAGAAGTAATTGGTCAGAATCACATAGCACCATAATTTTCATCCTTTATCTAAAATAGGATCTTCCAATGCCACGGACGTTGGGGCCATGAATGTCTTTTAACTCCATTCGAAACTTGGCAAGGGGTGTGCTGACCCTCAAGATGCCTAGGAGTGAAACATTACTCTTGTGGTTGGCCTTTTCACCACTCGACCTTCGGTCCATGAATCAAGTAGTGCCCTATCCGCAATGGGATCGTGGATATGATCCACCCATGCAAAGAAAATTTTCTTAGTTAAATCATTTAAGAATCAAGCACAGTCAAGGCAGTCAGACCTAATATCATCTTCCAAGAAAACATTCATTTATCCCCATGGCAATTCATCATCACAAACCCCTACCATGAATTTACCATCAATCATAAGCACCTGGAATAATCATCCAAATGACAATCCAACAATTAGTTGAATGTAAAAGCATTTAGGATGTTGTTTGATCGACCAAAAAAACCAATTGTATTTTTCCAAACATTGCAAGAATAGAAACGATAACATTATGCATATTCGCTCTCCCCCTTGGAATCTAAGAGCGATACTATGCAAAATTTTACTTAACACTCCCTTCCTTCGGCTAAGGCATGTGTTAAGGTCTCATAAAACTGTACAGGATGTAAGTTCTATTGATCACTTACAGTGATCGATAACCCCACATTCTTCCTGACAAGTATAAAAATAACACTCTTTCCTCTGACTTAGGGTTTCCTAATCCATGAGCCCTCCATGGCTATCAGTTCATGATATTAGCAAGAGCTTGGGAAAAGATCTATAGTTTCTAAAATGAATTTCCTTTAGGCTAGATTGCTTACCATGCAATCCTTCATGTGTGAAAGCTACAAGATATCCCTTCAATGTGGCAAAAACTTACATATTAATTTTCAAGAAGAGGGAGTCCACAATACCTTGGAACCTTATATGCAGTTTATGCTATGTATGAATCTATTGCATAGCATCCAGGTGCAATTAACTTCTCTTGATACATGCAAATTGAAAACTCAATCTTTCGAATATTTGAGATGAAATTCATCCTTTTAAATGAACTATTCTCATGTGGTATATTATGGGCCATAATGTAACTCATGCGGGAATCAAAGCAAGAATATAACAACTTTAAATGTATTATTTATATTTGGTATCGTAGTTGTATTGGCAGTGATAGATAGTTGTGGGTTTGCCACCCGCACTCAATATTCTTTTCTTGGGGCCATTTTGGATCTTCCCCTCTTTAAGTGCAACCCTACTTGCAGGGACTTCAGTAGCCTTTTGCTCAATAGAGGGGAAAATGGGGGGGGGGGGGGGGGAGAAAAGGCTCATAGGATAGAAGGGAAGGGAAGGTGTGTGTGATCTCCCTCTTAGGAAGGGAAAGAAAAAGAATCTTCTGGAATGTTCTCTCTCTCTCTCTCTCTCTCTCTCTCTCTCTCTCTCTCTCTCTCCCTCTCCCTCTCTCTCTCTCTCTCTGCCCGCCGTCAATAGCAGGTCAAGGTGTCCTCTTCTCCCTCCATGTGGCAAGGGGGGGAGGGATAGTGGTTTTATAGGTGGGAGGAAGGTTGTATGGGGTGATGGTGGTGGTGTCTCACCCTACCCACCACCCTTCTGCATGCGCATGGCGGCGGGGAGCCCATTTAGGCCGCAGACTAATCAAGGGAACAAGGGGGTGGTAGGCCATATGGTCTCCCCCTTATCGTAATCATCATCATCATCATCATCTCCTCTTCTTCCCCCCGTAATCAATGTTAAGTCTTGTTGGGACAATTGACGTGGATATGTCCAATGTTGTGGCACTAGGAGCATTATATTTAGGGTACTTTGGACATTCCATTTTGAAATGACCTAAATCCTTGCAAAAGAAACAGTGTGGAACTTTATCACTTGGGGTCACAAGATTCTTGGTTGTCGTGGTCGTTTATCTCGGAAACTCTGTTTCCAAATTGTCCTCTTTTTAGATCTAGACTGAGATCCATGGACCATTGGCTTTGCTTGTAATACTAAAGAATACTCCCAAGCTTTGACATTTTGGTAAGACCCAATCGATATTAGTTGAGAAGGAACAACTTAAGAGAAATTCATTACAAGCTATAATTGTCATTCCTTGCTAAAGTATCTCTGATCACTTATAAGTTCTAGGCTCAAAATTGATGCAACTCATATTACTTGGGCCAATTGTAGTTACAAGATTAGGGTTTATTTCACTACAAGTTGTATTACATGCCAATAAATTTTCTAGGATTTCTACTCACCCTGAAGAGGTGTAGTGGGTTCTAGGTCTTCATCTTCATCTGATTCCTCTATATATCTAAAGATTGCACTTGTGTAGCTTCATTTTCTTGGAGGTTCAATATCTTCTAGACTTAAGTCAAAGCAGTCTTCTTGGACGTGCCCTAGCTCATTGCAGTGGAAGCTTCGACGGTTGGGACATCTCTTACAGATGTGCCCTATCTCTTTGCACATGTGGCATCTCTTGTCCTAATCTTGGGAATCATTTTTGTCACAATTGCCCAATTTAAGTTATTGGATGATTGGCTTTGCTAGAAGTAATGCATCTTGCAATTTTGTTGGATACTGTGGGAGTTTTCGCTCAACCGCCAAGACCCACGGACCGCTTATTGCTTCAAGCGTTCCAAGCGAGATCTAATGGCTATCTCTCACCTAGCCGATGTGCTGTCAATCCTACGAGTGTAGTGAGCTTACCTTAGTGCCGATATGAGTTGCCTCCTCTCACACACACACCAGTAGCTCCACGATCCTAGATGCAAGCTCAAGCATCCTCAAGCCTCCTCCATCTCCAACCCGTATGCACAAGAAGAGAGAAGAGAAGAGAAGAAGAGAAGAGGAGATGGTAAAGAGCTTGTCAAGATTGTGGGAGAGAAGGAAGGAGTCTCACTTGTAGCTTTCTCACTTGCACAATGGGGGAATACACACACAGGTGGAGGCTGAAAACAGTTTTTCTCTTCTTAGCTGTGTAAGCCAAAAAGAACTCTAGTACAGAGAAATAGAAGAACCCTATATATGGGTCTCAAACCAAACTCAACTAACTAAGGTGGCATACTAACTGAGCCACAAACTAGAGTAGATAAGGATAGCTGTCATCTAGCTATTATTCATGGGCGGTGTACCAACCGCATCTGCAGCTAACAAGTCAGTGACATAAATGCACAACGGTCACCCTGGCATATCATGAGTGGAGCTCGATATCTCAACACTCCCTCTTGAGCTCAATCCAAATTCTTGCACACCAAGCATGTCTCTGAACTTGCACAGCTTCTCTGCGCGCTCAATGCCTTTGTGAATATGTTAGCTACCTGATCCTTTGTTGAGAGCTGAGTTTTGAGCCTGGGATGTGCCTAAAATTTGCCAAAAAATCTGAAATTTAGGGGAAAAATATTTAACATCGAAGGCGGCGACTCCAGCTGGGACGATTTTAAGCACCAAGTGAAATATGACTTTTAAAAGGCGCCCGAGCGACACTTGTGGATTTTTTATAATTTTTCAGACTGCCGTGCGGGTTGTCAAGAGTTTCCATTCAATACGGGATGTCAAGCCGAACGCGCAAAAATTTACAGCACTCGAATCGGAGCCAGGACGGGGAAATGGCCACAAAAGGGGCAAGATATGAAAAGGTGGACATTTGAGAGGGCCAAAAGGGGTGCCTTTGGGGGAATTTCAGCCTCCCTTCAATTTTTGAGTTTGGGGGCCATCAAAAAACGTGGAGAGAGAATGGAGGAAGAAGGTGCCATCTTCACGCCGAAAAATGCGCCATGTGGAGATGGAGATCATGATTGCAGCCTGCAAATAACCCACCTAATCGATCATACCCCCGATCTTCTCCCTCTTTGCCAGTCTTATCACCGCCCTTCGCTCGTGGAATGATGGACTGAATGAAGAGAACCAGATCTAGTCTTTCTCTCTCCTCCCTCTCTCTCCCTTAAGGGGTTGTTCTTGTGTGCAAGAGGAAAATGAAGAATAGTGAAGGAAAGCTTGTCCGGATGAGACTGGATTGCTTCTGGATCAATGAAGACATGAAGATTACTGATTTTGAAGGTGCTGGACATTGAATGAGGGCTGACACGCAGTCCTGCACCAAAAGCGAGATCCTGAGACATAAAGCCTAAACGGTAATTCAATTTTTATGAATAAAAAATGAGTTTTTATGCTATTTGGTTGATGAAATATTGTTCCCATGGGCTGATTATGCATCATGCTGTTGTTTTCTATGAGTTTGATCAATTTATGCTCAGAAAATCAGAAAATCATAAGTGTTATGGCTGAAATTAAGGGTATAAAACACGTAAAACACGCGTTTAAGGGGTAAAATGGGTGGTTTTTTGCAAAATAAAGGGAAAGTATGAGATGTAATATCAATAAAACCTAGAATTTTGCTGTCAAGAAATCTAAGGGCCACATCCCACAATCGATCTTAATTTCTAGTCATTTTTTATTGAAGAAAATAGGGAAAAATACCAAAAAATGGTGGAAAAATGGGTTTTAAACGGGAGAAAATTAAGAAACGCTAAAAGGAAAATTCCAAAAAAATTACATATGTGTTTATGCAATGTATAATGAAGGTAGAGCACAAGGTGGGCCTTGGTTTACCCTCATTTCTATGTTTTTGTCCGTGTTTATGGCTTTCTTATAAAGAAATACATATAAAATGACCTTTACACCTATCAACGAATGCAAAACATTAAACGGTAGGGTGAGAGGGGAGGTTGAGCGTCAAAGTATAATCTTAAATCTGATTTATGTGTTGCATCATGCCTATAGGACGTTGTTTTAAAATAAAGGAAAAGGCAGCATGAGCGTAAGGCTCGGTGTCTCTCCTCGTTTCAATACATAAATGCTAGCATGGAAATCATGAAAGGATTGGTTTCACACGATGCACAATGCTGATTTCCTTTTGTTTGTGCACTAAACCATTCACATTATGCACTATGCATGGTTCATGGTATCAAAGGAAAATCTCCTAGACTGCATAGCAATTGTTTTCTTAAGACTTTGACCCACGATTGAGAGTGTGAGGTTATCCCTTGCCGTCGGATAGAGGGTCCGTTTCCTAAGGGACTGTTAAGTGAGGACACATGGCATATCTCTTAGAAATACGAGAAATATAAAAGAGAGGAGTTTGTGTTCGATTGCGTTATATGTTGAGCATCGCATCAAAGGGCTAATCCCTGCGATGTAGGAGAGCTACAGTGGGGCCACGGTGTTTCTACCATGAGGTTGCCTCCATATGTGTGTGATCGTGGCATTGCCAATGTGTAAGGGTTCTCCCTCTGAGGAATTTAAAGGAAACGTTGGACTATAAACTATAAACACATGAATTAAGCTTTAGGGCAGTTTGTTCCTCAGCATTAGATTGACTCTCTTGGTCCGCGAGTCCGTGAGGGTGTTTGTCAGTCATGAGTATGAGGTCCGGCTAGTGCTATAGCCAGTGTTGGCCCATTTCAGGTCCCATCAGTGGTGCGTCTGCCGAGAGCTGTCGATAAGTGGCGGTCTCCGAATCTTAGTCTCATAAGGGACCTGTTAGTTTTATTCTATTGGTTGATAGCCGCCTTGAAGCTGTGGATATCAAGTTAGTTTGATAAAAACCTTGGTCATTAGTATGATGGTCAATCCAAGAAATCCCCAACACCCAAAGGATACTTTATCTATCTTGAACAGTCTAGTGGGATCTTTGGCACGTCGGGTGATTGACTATTTTACGCTTTGCCTTGAAAGTGATACCATGCTTGAGTTTGGGTTACTATGGGAAAATACCCATGGAGCTACCTCTAAGATTAAGAGCCCATGGAGATTAGAGAAAAGGGAAAGTGAAAGTAGTGCTAAGATGACATAGTCATCTATGATCATTCATGATGATAATGTCATAGAAAAGACTGTGACAACGATGGTTAATATGCACATAGGAGGACATGATTATTATGATCTAAAGATACATCCGATGCTAGTGCCCGACGCAATTGGGTACCGTAGTGTGATTGCCAAGATCCATAAAGCATTGGATGATGTCCATGTGTGTGGAAAACCATTGTTAGTAAGGAAGACTTCATTAGGACCTATCCTAAGTTCTAGCAAAGTGGTGGCAGATGAGAATAGGCTTACTAGAACACCATTAGCAGATGATGGGATAGATTCCCTATTGCATAGTGTTGGACTCCCTAAACCACTTTGTGAGTTGGCGGAAAGGGAAGTTCATGGAATCAGTGACTCTTCCACACCAGTAAAGGTGGAAATGGAAGAGACTAAAGACCCTAACACACTGGTATTAGGTCAAGAGGAATACGAAGATTTTGATGACCCAGTCTTGATCCCAAAGGAGAGGACTAAATGCCCTCCTCTTTATAGGGATCTCCCAGTGTTTTATGGGTTGCCAAATGAGGATCTGATGGTGCATTTGAGAGAATACGACCTAACTTGCTTGGCAAGTGGGTTTAACGATATACACTGGATGCTTGTATTCTCAAGTACCCTAAAGGGAGAGGCAAGGAAATGGTACTGGAGCCTCCCAAGAGGGTCGATCAAATCATTTGAAGAGTCTTGTGATAGATTTCTAGATGAGTATGAAAAGAAGCTCTCTATGATTCAGGTCTTAGGGCAGCTTATGCAGTTGAGACAGGAGTCTTATCCTTCTGTTAAAGAGTATGCTAGAGCCTTTGATAGTATTCTTAGGCTTTGGCCAAGAAGAGCTAGTGCATTACTAGATGATGTGCTATGTGAGCTCTTTCTGAGTGGCTTATAGATTAATACGCAAATCCAAGTGGAACTGCGGAATCCTAAGTCATTAAGGGAAGCAAAAATGCATGCCATTGATTATGAGGGTCACATTCAGAGATGTTGGGAAAACTTTTGGAGTTTTCCCCGCTCAGTACAAGTGCATCCTAGCTTTCAACCATTTCTATAAGAAGACAACTCACTTGGTGATACCAAGGCAGCCTATGAGGGGAACCTTGGTGGCCAAAATATCAAAGCAAAAAATGCCCATCCTATGCATAGTAATGACATGCCTATCAGTGAAAAGGTTCCAAGCCATGTAAGTCCCATTAGGGCTTGCAACACTTCCACGAGAGGTAGTTGTGATGGCACCATGGATAGAACCAATGGGCCTATGAGTGTTGATAAGCATTCTATATGTGGTTCTAATTTTGTTGCTAGTAAGGCTCTTGAGAGACCTTTGGTGTCGGAATCATGCTTCTGGGTGGATGTTGTTCCCTTCAGTGAAAGCATGGTTCTTATGGGGAAAAATTTGCAGCGTGGACGTAAACAAGTAAAGACATCTTTTGTAAAGAGGATGCAAAATGCTAAAAGTCCACCTGTGCTTCACAAAGGTCATAAGGATGTGAGGCCATTTGGCCATAGGGATAAGTTTGCATTGAGTTCGTTAGACTAGTGCAGCAAATTGAGGGAATGCAAGAATATTAAGGGAAATGTGAGATGGGTTTGGAGACCCAGAATCTCCAAAAGTGTGGCGAGAGTGTTGGATGCAAGGCCAAGGATCCCATCTGGATATATTTTGTTGAACCCCCAAGAGGATAAGACTGGATATACATCAAACAATACACACTGCCTTGGGATACACCAATGTGATGTGCCTAGGCTTGAAGCTCTACCTAGTTCGGGTCGTAGCACTGATTTATGTGAAAATCCAAATAGGGGAGGTTCGAATGAGTACAAAGCTATGATCCTTTCTCCCAAAGGAGCCACTCAGTCGCTTGAACGACCAGTTTATTTGGATTACAATAAATGTAGGACATGCGAGCCCACTAAGGCTGTTCATTCAGCTCATAGTGCCCAAGAAGGGATTGGCCTTATTGATGAGTTATTTGTGGAAAGGCTTGGACTTGTAGCTCTTTTAAAAAAAACCTAAGATCAAAAAAATACAAGATCAAGCTTTTAGCTAACTTGCATGAGTAGCATGGGGTTAGTCGACCTATGATATGCTATCTTTGGCACCCTGGGTAGTGTGATAGGGTGTGATGTATATGCCAAGGATATCAGTATTACGTGGACTAAAATGACCTATCTATTTTTAAGCTAGGAGGCTAGCTGCTTTGGATATTACGTCCATATTTTGTTAGCCCAAGAGGGCCACTCAGTTTCTTTAGAGGGAGTGCTTTATTTCATTAGGCTAAGAGGGCCAGTTGTCTGTTTAGTGCAGGTACAGTTAATGGTTTCTTGTTTTAGTTTTGTGCTAGATAGGTTTGGTAGAAGAGCTTGGAAGGAGCCTTTTGTTGCATGGAAGCTTCTCATGGCCCTATCCAGGTGATATTTCTCCTTTATGAGTAACGTGTTTTTATGTTGTATGTGTCTGTGTACTTGTAGGGGATTTTTCTTTCTTGTTGGGACGAGCGTCCAAGGGATGAAGTCCCAGGTTTAGGTTGGGTATGTCTGAGGGAGGCTTGAGTAGTCATTGCCTCCTGTAAAGACATTGTCAGGCATCGAAAGACTTGTTTTAGAAGGTAGTCCTAGTAACCCTGTTCTACTAGCCTGCTAGTAGGCGGCCATTCTAGGAGCTCTTGTTAGTTGAGGTAGTTAGAGAAGCTTGCCAGAAGAAAAATGATGTTGATAGAGAGGAAAAAAAACCCTGAATATCTTAAAGACAATAAATATATACAAAGGTGTGTAAAAATGGGTTCTAACCCCTATCAAAATAGAAAAGAAAGAAATGAAAATTTATAAGCAATTGATCATTGCCTAGCGACGGCCTGGTAGGTTCTTGGGGACGAGTCAGACCTGGGGCCGATGCCTTGTCTTCCTAGGGGTGGCATCTTGCTAGAAAAGAAGAAAGTTAGGAAGGTTGGAGCGAAAATAAAAGTGAGCGGCAGAAAAGGATTAAGTGTCGCCTTGCGAGGGCTTGGTAGGTTCTTGGGTACTGAGACAAGACCTGAGGCCAATGCCCTGTTCTCCTTGGGTCACTACGCTCAGCTCCCTCCTTTTTACATGCCTGATCATGGAAAAATCAAAACCTCAAAGAAGAAGAACTGTGCTAAAAGAAAATACTGCTTGATCAGGCTATAGGAGTCCTCGCCTAGTAGGAGCTCCTAGTTGTGCTGTCCTTAGTTAGGTAGGTAGTTCAAACCACCACTTAGGGTGACCTCTTTGATAGTTCTTTTTAGTTTGGCCATATTGGAGCAGTTGGTTAGTGACTAGCTTTAGGCTTTCTATCAGATTATGCTGGGCCTACTCCTCGTGGATTTCATGCTTTGGTTTTGTTAGGGGTAGGGTGAGCATTGTGTTGTGTTTTATTATGTATCTATTTTGTATCAGCTTGATGCTTCCTTTGGTCGTTTTGTGTAGATTTATTGTGGGATTCGACGGGTTGAGTTGCCCTACCCTGTGGTTGCCAATGAGAGCTGAGTTTTGAGCCTGGGATGTGCCTAAAATTTGCCAAATCTGGAATTTAGGGGAAAAATATTTAACATCGAAGGTGGTGGCTCCAGCTAGGACGATTTTAAGCACCAATTGAAATACGACTTTTAAAAGGCTCCCGAGCGACACTTGTGGATTTTTGATAATTTTTCAGACAGCCGTGCGGGTTATCAGGAGTTTCCATTCAATGCGGGATGTCAAGCCGGACACGCAGAAATTTACAGCACTCGAATCGGAGCCAGGACGGGGACAAGGCCACAAAAGGGACAAGATATGAAAAGGTGGACATTTGAGAGGGCCAAAAGGGGTGCCTTTGGGGAAATTTTAGCCCCCTTTCAATTTTTGAGTTTGGGGGCCATCAAAAAACGTGGAGAGAGAATGGAGGAAGAAGGCGCCATCTTCATGCCGAAAAATGCGCCATGTGGAGATGGAGATCATGATTGCAGCCTGCAAATAACCCACCTGATCGATCATATCCCCAATTTTCTCCCTCTTTGCTAGTCTTATCGCTGCCCTTCGCTCGTGGAATGATGGACTGAATGAAGAGAACCAGATCTAGTCTTTCTCTCTCCTCCCTCTCTCTCTGTTAAGGGGCTGTTCTTGTGTGCAAGAGGAAAATGAAGAATGGTGAAGGAAAGCTTGTCTGGATGAGACTGGATTGCTTCTCGATCAATGAAGACATGAAGATTGCTGATTTTGAAGGTGCTAGACATTGAATGAGGGCTGACACGCAGTCCCGCACCAAAATCGAGATCCTGAGACATAAAGCCTAAACGGTAATTCAATTTTTATGAAGGAAAAATGAGTTTTTATGCTATTTGGTTGATGAAATATTGTTCCCATGGGATGATTATGCATCATGATGTTGTTTGCTATGAGTTTTATCATTTTATGCTAAAAAAATCAGAAAATCGTAAGTGTTATGGCTGAAATTAAGGGTATAAAACCCGTAAAACACGTGTTTAAGGGGTAAAATGGGGGGTTTTTTACAAAATAAAGGGGAAGTATGAGATGTAATATCAATAAAACTTGGAATTTTGCTGTCAAGGAACCTAAGGGCCACAACCCACAATCAATCTTAATTTCTAGTCATTTTTTATTGAAGAAAATAGGAAAAAATATCAAAAAATGGTGGAAAAATGGGTTTTAAATGGGAGAAAATTAGGAAATGCTAAAAGGAAAATTCCAAAAAATTTACATAAGTGTTTGTGCAATGTATAATGAAGGTAGAGTACCAGGTTAGCCTTGATTTACCCTCATTTCTATGTTTTTGTCCGTGTTTATGGCTTTCTTATAAAGAAATACATATAAAATGATCTTTATACCTATCAACGAATGCAAAACATTAAACGGTAGGGTGAGAGGGGAGGTTGAGCATCAAAGTATAATCTTAAATCTGATTTATGTGTTGCATCATGCCTATAGGATGTTGTTTTAAAATAAAGAAAAAGACAGCATGAGCGTAAGGCTCGGTGTCTCTCCTCGTTTCAATACATAAATGCTAGTATGGAAATCATGAAAGGATTGGTTTCGCACGGATGCACAATGCTGATTTCCTTTTGTTTGTGCACTAAACCATTCACATTATGCACTATGCATGGTTCATGGTATCAAAGGAAAATCTCCTGGACTGCATAGCAATTGTTTTCTTAAGACTTTGACCCATGATTGAGAGTGTGAGGTTATCCTTTGCCGTAGGATAGAGGGTCCGTTTCCTAAGGAACTGTTAAGTGAGGACACATGGTATATCTCCTGAAAATACGATAAATATAAAAGAGAGGAGTTTGTGTTCGATTTTTTTATATGTTGAGCAGCGCATCAAAGGGCTAATCCCTGCGATGTAGGAGAGCTGCGCAATCAGGCTTTAAGTTTCCCTAAGTGTACTTCAAGTGCGGAAATTCAAGGTGAGTGCAGCAACCAATTTCTAGACGTCTTATGCACTCTTGCATTGTTTCAGGCCTAATAGGCTTGTTGGTCTATTTTATGGCCGTCTTGGTAGGGTTTAGGGTTCCTCTAATATGTTGCCTCATTCGTTTTTGGTCCAACTAGGCTTTACAACTCGGCGGTTTTAGCGTCTAAGTCTCTAGGTCTTGCAACTGCCTACTTCTAGCTGCTAAGTGGTTGCGCCCTACAATTTTGCATATTTCGTGTGCCAGAATCAAGTTCTGAGCATCCTAAGGGCTTTGACAATTTGCGCTGCTGAGTTCTAGCCGGGTTAGGTCAAATTTCTAAAAATTTGGTAAAAATCTACACTCGGCTCAACTGGTCCGAATTGTAGGGTCCGAGTGGGTCACTCGGACGAGCCAAGGCGCATGGGCCGAGGGCCAAATTTCGGGTTTGGATAGGGTGGGCTTGAAAGGGCCGAGGAGCAGACTTGGACGAAGTCACTCAGACGGGTTGGCTCGGACACGGGCCGAGTGGTCAATTTAGACGAGGTCGCTCGGATGGGCCGAGGGTCGAATTTGATACGTGGCAGAGGGCTGAATTGATCCATGGTCCGAATGGTAGACTCAGACGGGGCGAGTGGGTTTGGGCCGAGTGGGGCGATTAGGGTTTTGGCCGAATGGGCTGAATGGTAAGGGGCCGAGGGCCGATTCTGGGACTCTGCCCAGAAGTGACCGTTCGGACGCAGGCCAAGCGCGACGCATGTCAATAGCGCGAGTTTGATTTTGATTGTTCCTTGTGATTTACTCAATCGTATCAGGCACAAACCTCCAGATCCTACCTAAGGGGGTAAGGAAAGGGATTCATATACCTGGATAGAGTGGTGGGCTCGTCATTGGTGCGATCGAATCGAATTGGGAAATAGCTCTCTCTCTCTCTCTCTCTCACTGAAATGGTTGCAAATGAGCTCTCCCTTGGCCTCTTAGCTCTTATTCCCCTTCCCGAGTATGGTGTTGGTGCCCCCAATCACTCACGTTGCTGATCTTAGGCATCACAAGCAAGCTTTTTGCCATTTTTTGCATGATTTTTACCCTGTTTTGCAACAGTAAACCCTACCCTTCTCTGGTGCAATTTTCTAATCCTAGCCTACTCTAAATGCAACAAGAATCGAAAGAAAAACACTGAAATGATTTCTCCATGTTTCCAAATCATCAAAAAAACAAAAAAACCCAAAATACTTACTTGTTTTGAAGATCAAAAACACCCAAACTTCCTACCTATCTCAAGCTCCATTTCAGGGATGAATCCCTTACTTTGATGCTTGATATGAGACACACAAGTGCTCAAGCTTGAATCCGTTGGTCTCGGCAACGGAACCAAAATGTGGAAGCTTTCGCTCAACCGCCAAGACCCATAGACCGCTTATTGCTTCAAGCGTTCCAAGCGAGCTCTAATGGCTATCTCTCACCTAGCCGACGCGCCGTCGATCCTACGAGTGTAGTGAGCTTATCTTAGTGCCGATATGAATTGCCTCCTCTCTCACACACACCGGTAGCTCCATGATCCTAGATGCAAGCTCAAGCATCCTTAAGCCTCCTCCACCTCCAAGCTCCATCCTCCATAGCCGCGCGCACAAGAAGAGAAGAGAAGAAGAGAAGATGAGATGGTGAAGAGCTTCACCCTCTTGATCCCTCACTCTCACACACTCACTCCCTCACACTCTCACACTCCCTCTCTCAAGAGCACACACAAGCAAGAAGATGAGAAGGAGAGAAGGAGAAGAAGACTCTTGTTGCCACACACCAAAGAATGATCTCTTATTCACTTTTTGAACTTTATATACACAAACCCTAAAATCCCATGGGCACCCATCCCTTTTTTACATGACCGGCTATTGTGGCAAGGTCCTTTTTCCATTTCCCTCTTCTAGCCTTGTGCCTCTAGCCTACACCCATCTAATATTTTACAATTGGCACAAGAGGGAGCTTGGTGCTCTTTTACAAGAGTTTTCTGAGTTTTTTGAGGCACCTTTTCATTTAAAGTTACACTTTTTGCCCCAGTTCATCTTTAGAGGCCGCCTGCGTGTCTTTGCTCTTTTTCCATCTTCCTTTTGCTTTTTCTTTATTTTTTCGCTATCTCGACTTGGGGTTAACAAATACATTGCTTCAAGATAGTGGTTCAGAGGAGTGTTCAGGCCATGGCAAAACTTAGATACTTGCTGCACAATATCCATAGGTGGTGCGTATTTTAGTAGGGTTACGAACTTTGAGTAGTAAGCTTCCAAGGTTAATTCTAGCTGCTTTAGCTTGAAGAATTCATTCATTCTCAAAGTCAAGTAGGTTGGTGGAAGGTATCATCCGTGTATAGCATCTTTCAGTTGAACCTAAGTGATAGCGGCTTCAGAAATACCTTGATCTTTGCACCATTGCTTCCACCATATCTGAGCCTGGCCAATTAACTTAAGTTTGGCTATCATTGCTTGATTGGCAGAAGCGGTTTCCGTAGCAGAGAAATAATCATTCATCAACTTAATCCATGTTTCTGCCTCCGCAACGATGTCTATCCCTTTTCCACCAAACTCAGGTGCCTTAATTTGCTTGAGAAGGAATTTCTTCTCTTGCATGTCAGCATTCGTGGGTGTAGAAGTCATACAAAGCCTTCTTGAGACGACAACCTTTGTGTTCAAAGCCTTTGATTGCAAATCCTAGAGACTGAGAAACATATATGTCTTCAATGAGATATCCATGGAGAAATGCCATCTTGATATCCAACTAATACACCTCCCAATGAAAGTGACCAGCAAGGGCAGTAATACTCCTAATTGTAGTAATGTGAGAGGTAGGGACAAAGGTCTCCTTAAAGCCGATTCCTTGTTGTTGGGAAATGCCCATAGCAACAAGGTAGGCTTTCTACATGTCAGCTTTCTAAAATGGGATTTAATACTTGGGAAGGCCTCTACAAAGTTTGGTTGACATCTAGGATCATATGCAAAAGTTACACGGTTGGATAGGTGATGTCTGCGCAAGACTACATGCTGTAAAGAACATTCCATGCTATGCAAAAAAAGGGGGGGGACTAATACCTTCAAAATTTGGTCCTACTGTCCTAGAAAAGTTATAGATCACGATTAGGCTACATTTTTTAAAAAAATCTTGGTGGTTTGAGTTACGATTTGAAAGATACAAGCGATTTTCTGTAGGGGCTCCTATAGGATAGATTTCGAGTTAGTGATGGATGCAATATATTGTATGTGACATATGCTTTTCCAAAGTTGCATAAGGCTGGCATGTGGATACTCAAAAAAGGGAAGAGGATTAGAATATGCAAAAAAAAATGTTGATGAGGTCTCTCCACTGATAAGCCTGGTAGAAAATGAGCAGATTGATAGAGATGAGGAAGACAAAGTGTCAGACATTGAAGATGTAGCTAAAGATGAGTTGACATGTAAAATTGGGATGCCAAGTGGATTTATAGATATTGAAATGTTACAAGAGCTATTATTGCCAAAGATGGATGCTCAAGAATACATGCAAGCTGGGATGTTTACACTCTTGATGCCTTATGATTTGGGTGAGAGTAGTTGGACTTGCAACATAAAGATGACAAGTATTTAGGTTTTTGATCCTAGTAGGTTACCTATGTGGCACCTCTAGAGGACATGTAGGTTTGGAGGGGTAGATGTCATTGAATTTTTTACATAGAATGTAGTCTCTTGACAGCATCCTAGCATTGGGTCCTAGAAAACCTACTTTACGCAGAGATACCCAAGCCGAAGCAGGTCCCATGCCACACTTGGTTTAAAGAGAATGCGAAGCGAGAGGGATGCATTGCTCAACCTCTCTACATGTAGGGCATAGTCCCATTTCAGTACCCTAAAACATCATGAATCGGGGTTCTAACCTAACACTTACTAAGGCTCAGTCCGTCAGTAAAACCTTGTGAGAAGCCTCCCAGTTTTCTAGGATCACCTTGCAATAAGGTGGACCCGTCGGGAGTCTCGCCCACCTGCTTCCCTCAATAATCGTTCTTTAGTTATTTAATTAGGTCATACCACAATTACGTGTGACATTTAAAATCAGCTTCCTTAATTAAGCCTTTTAAGAAACATGGTTTGTTCACGTAATTTATAGAACACATACGAATATAGAGCAAGCAGTCATTTTGACAAACAAGTTCAAAAAAGCTCCTTAACTTATCTTCAAGTTAATCTTTGTCTCCTGCCCATATAGGAGAAATTATATGTCCCTTCTGCCTTGTAGAAGTAACTGGTCCACATCACATGGCACCACAATTTCCATCCTTTATCTAGATTAGGATCTTCCAATGCCATAGACATTGGGGCCACTGAGGTCTTCCAACTCCATTCCAGACTTGGCACGGGATGTCCAGAGCTCCACCTGACCCACAAGCTACCTAGGAGTGAACATTATTTCTGTCCTTTTCACCACTCGACCTTCGACCTGTGAATCGATGAGTGCCCTTTTTGGGTTGATCCATGGTGTGATCATGGAGGTGATCCACCTGTGCAAAGAACCTTTCCTTAGTTAAATCATTTAAGAATCAAGCACAGTCAAGGTAGTCAGCCCTAATATCATCTTCCAAGAAAACATTTCTTTATCCCCATGGCAATTCATCATCAGAAACCCCTTCCATGAATTTATCATCAATCACAAGTACTTTGAATAATCATCCAAACAACAATCCAACAATTAGTTGAATGTAAAAGCATTTAGGATGTTGTTTGATCAACCAATAAAACCAATTGTATTTTTCCAAACAATGCAAGAATAGATGCGATAACATTTCCATCCGCATATTTACTCTCCCCCTTGGGATCTAAGAGTGAAACTATGAAAAATTTTACTTAACACTCCCTTCCTTTGACTAAGGCATGTGTTAAGGTCTTATACAACTATACAAGATGTAAGTTCTATTGATCACTTACATTGACCAACAACCCCACATTCTTCCTGACAAGTATAAAAGTATCAGTCTTTCCTCTGACTTAGGGTTCCTAATCCTTGAGCTCTCCACGTGCCCTTGAGGCCTGAAGTTATTGTTTGTACCTAAACTAACCCCAAATTGGCTTGATGAAAATAGTAGTTATCAGATGGATCTCAAGGCATCTTAGTTTTGATCCTTAGGATCATTGCTTGTACTAACTACGCACATCGTCAAGATCCCAATCTATCAAACATGGGCTATTAGTTCATGATATTAGCAAGAGCTTGGGCAAAGATCTAGAGTTTCTAAAATGAATTCCTCTAGGCTAGATTGCTTACCATGCGATCCATCAGGTGTGCAAGCTACAACATATCCCTTCAATGTGGCAGAAACATACCTACTAATTTGCAAGAAGAGGGAGTCGACAATACCTTGGAACCTTATATGCCATTCATGCTATGTATGAATCTATCACATAGCATCCAAGTGCAATTAACTTATCTTGATACATCCATATTGAAAACTCAATATTTTGAATATTTGAGATGAAATTCATCCTTTTCAATGAGCTATTCTCATGTAGTATAGTACGAGGCCTAATGTGTCTCATGGGGAATTGAAGCAAGCATCTAACAACTTAGAAATGTATTATTTATATCCGGTACTATAGTTGTATTGGCAGTGATATCCCCACCCAAAAGCTTCGTTTGTTGGTTGTGGGTTTGCCACCCGCACTCAACATTCTTCCTTGGCGGCCATTCTTGATCTTCCTCTCTTTAAGTGCAACCTGCGTTGTAGGGACTCCAGCAATCTCTTGCTCAATAGAGGGGAAAATGGGGGGGGGGGGGGGGGGGAAGTTTCATGGGATAGAAGGGAAGGGGAGGTGTGTGTGATCCCCCTCTAAGGAGGGGGGAAGAAAAATAACCTTTTGGAATGTTCTCTCTCTCTCTCTCTCTCTCTCCTTCCCCCCTCTCTCTCTCTCTCTGCCTGTTAGTAAAGCAGGTTGAGGTGTCCTCTTGTCCCTCCATGGGGGGGGGGGGGGGGGGCGGGAGGGGGTATGGGGCGGTGCTGCTACTGTCTCACCCCACCCACCACCCGTCTGCATGCGCATGGCGGCAGGGAGCTCAACATGTGCGGACATTGATGATGGACCGCCTGGCTAGATGGGTTCGCACATCTACACTTAGCATGTTGGTGGTCATTATGATACTCACATGGCCACCACTAACTTATCACTTATTATATTTATTTTGTTACACCTACCTATAGCTGGCAAAGACATAGCGCCAGTCGATTAGTGTAGTCGGTTATGCATTGTTTGACTTAGTAGGCCACTTTTCTTTATATTGTATCTTATCTATACTTTGTGTACATTGTATAGTGTGTGAAAGAAGAAGAAAAAACCAGCAAGAAAACGTTTTGGCCTCCATCTCTCTTCTGATGTTCTTGAGTGAGCTTCCTCTTGTGTATACAGTGTGTGTTTGGCGCCATAGCTCAAGCAAGTCCCCCCACCACGCGATTCTTGACATGGTATCAGAGCCACATCATCACTGAGAGAGGATGATTTTGAAGGCTGGAGTGAAGGAGAAGAAGCAAGGTTCAAGCAAGCAAGCCAAGGGTAAGAAGCTCTCCCATTCTTCCACTCTCTCTCTTGGATAGTGCCTGTGGAGGCACCGCAAGCAGGGCTGAGCAAAAATCTTAGGTTGTTGTGAGATTTGGTGTGCGAGCAGATTACTATATATTCTATAGGAGTGCCCTTTAGGGCTTATCCGCAGTTAATTTGGGCGTCTGAGGTCGTTTCACGCCCCGTTTTAGAGCCGCAAGGTTGCGAACAACAGTTTGAGGGTACATTGTGATTTCGACTATATTGACCGAAAGTGGGTGCACAGGTTACAGATTACAAATCTGTAATTTTTGAGGTGTTTTCAAGAAGCAAACATAAGGTTTATCTGCAAACACGTTGTATATTACATGTACTATTGAGCAATCAGTGAAAAAGGTTGCTTGGCGTAGTGCTGTGCACGTGTTGTGAAAGATTGCAGAAGACTAGGTTGCTATGCTATATCCTTGTTTGTGATAATGGCAAAGAACAGTGGAAATCCCATTATTGAGAAGCTCGACAAGAACAACTACGCTTCATGGAAGTTTCGTGTGACGAACTTCCTCATTGGAAAGGGTCTTTATGAGTTTGTCTCAGGTGAAGAAAGGGATCCAAGGCTGGGTATCCCTCTGACTGCAGATGAATTAAAAGCATGAAAAGAGTGGAATGTGAAAGATAAAAAGGTGATATACTAGTTATCTGCAATCATTGGTAATACTATGCTCGGACATATCAGGAATGCAGAAACTTCACATGCAGCTTGGACAATTTTTGAGAGCATGTTTTCAATAAATACAAAGGCAAGAAAGATTCAACTGAAGCAAGAGTTGAATGCCTTGAAGAAAGGGAAAATGTCAGTCAATGAGTATGCGTTGAAGGTAAGGAGCATTGCAGATGCTTTAGCAACGATTAATGTAATGCCAGATGATGATGGTTTGGTTTCATCCACTCTGAGTGGCCTTAACAATGAGAAGGCATGGAAATCATTTGTTACTTCAGTATATGTACGAAAGCCATTTCCAGATTTTGATGAGCTGATCTCTCTCATGATTACTGAAGAGATCAATATGCAGGGTGATTTGTCTGAAAGAAATGGTGAATAGGTCCAGGAATTTTACTTGAGTTCAGGAAGGGGATGTGGTAGATCCCCTTCAAGAGGCCGTGGTATGGGACGTGCTGGCGATAACCAGCAAAACAAGTTTAATCAACAGTTTGGTGAAATGCATGTTTTTGGAGGCAGATGAAAATTTAGAGGCAGGGGGAGCTCTAGAGGAAGAGGTGGATGGCAGAATAGAGGTTCTGGCAGTTCTGCTATTGTTTGCCATTATTGTGGCAAAATAGGCCATATTGCAGTCCATTGCTATGCAAAGAATGATGATATTCGCAGTGGTAAATTGCCACATCGAAACTATGCATCATCTTCATGACAGAATGAAGACAAAAATGAGTGTCTGTTTGCTATGCAGCATATGATGAATGCAGTTATAGGAAAGGGGACACATGATGATGTATGGTATGTCATTTCAGGTGCATCTAATCATATGACCAGTCATGTTGAATGGTTTGGAGAGATACAGGACTTAAAAAACCTAGGTTATGTGCAGATAGGTGATGATTCATGCCACCCAATTTCACACATTGGAAAGGTTCCCTTGTCCTTGTATGATGACCAGACAAAGAGTCTAACAGATGTATTACATGTGCCATCAACTACAAAGAATCTAGTATCTATTGGCCAAATGGTAGAGCAAGGGTTGTAGGTCCGATTCAATGCAAAAGGTTGTTTTGTAGAAGACTTTAATGATAAGTGCAGGTTGGTCGCAAAAGGAAGTAGAGTTGGTACACTTTGGATGCTGGAATTCCTACAATGGATGCTGCTATGTATGCTAAAGGAAAAGGAGTAGTTGCATATATTGAAATATGGCATAAACGTATTGGACATGCAAATGTGCAAAGGCTGAAATTAATGCAGTCCAAAGGATTGGTTATAGCGTTACCTTCTTTTAGAGTTACAGAATCGCATAAAGTCTGTGAAGCATGCCAGTTTGGTAAGCAGGCAAGAAAACCCTTCTCGCATGATAGAGAAGTGAGTAGAAAAATACTTGATGTAGTGCATACAGATGTTTGGGGGCCTACATAGAATGTATCTCTTGGTGGCAGCAAATACTTTGTCACATTTATTGAGGACTGTTCAAGGAAGTTATGGGTATACTTCATGAAGGAAAAAAGTGATGTGTTTGAGTACTTCAAATCTTTTAAGGCAGCTGTTGAAACAGAAACATGCTTAAAAGTAAAGTGCTTGAGATCAGATGGAGGGAGAGAGTACCTCTCTAATGAGTTCAATGGCTTCTTTAGGACTCATGGGATAAAGAGGAAATTTACTTACAGGTATACCCCACAGCAAAATGGTGTTGCAGAAAGAAAAAACATGCATATTGCAGAAGTTGCACGGGCATTAATGGCTGAAAAGAATATGCCCAAACATTTTTGGTCTGAGGCTATCCATACTGCTGTTTACATTATGAACAGAACTCCCATAGCTGTAGTTCATGGGATGACTCCTGAAGAATGCTTTATTGGCAAGAAGCCTGATGTATCGCAGTTGAAGGTATTTGGCTGTGTTGCATACGTTCATGTGCCAGATGAGCTATGGAAGAAGCTTGATCCAAAGGCAGAAAAATGTGTTTTTATTGGATACTCTTTAGAGTAGAAAGGATATCGCTGTTATAACCCTGTCATCACAGGTGAGTTCAGAGTGAGCAGGGATGTTATCTTTGATGAGATGGGAAGTTCGTTTACACCTATTGGTGATGTTTTGGATGATGATAATGATCAGGACAGCTATGTGCAGAAAGATAAACAAGAATCACAGAGTCTTAGTGGACCAAAAACATCATCTGGTATTACACCTACAGTGAGCCCTTGGTCTAGGAGACTAAGGAGTAGCCCCACATCTTCAGGTGGATCTATAAGTGTTACAAGGAAGGACAAAGAAAGTGCTAGATGGTAATGATGCATCTACCAGTCATTTGGGATTGGATGGAGATTCTAGTGGTTTGGAGAGCTTGGATGATGAGCTTGGTATTCCTTATGTTAGGACACCGAGTGTACAGAGAGCTCATAGTAATGTAAAGGATCCATTGAGTGATCCGGTGGTATGTAGATCTAGCAGGGTCAAATACCCTGTTAAAAGATTTGGTTTTGAAGGTTATGCTGCTCACCATTATGCTTATATAGTGAAACTAGTTGAGGATGTTGAGCCCACTTGTTTTGAGAATGCTGTTGGTCATGCTCATTGGGATGCAGCAATGGATGAGGAGATGGCTGCATTAGAAGCCAATAAGACTTGGGATTTGGTACCCTTACCTAAGGGTAAGAAAGATATTGGTTGTAATTGGGTTTACAAAGTCAAGCATAATGAAGATGGTTCAGTTAGCAGGTATAAAGCTAGGCTGGTTGTAAAAGGCTATGCTCAAACATATGGCATAGATTATGAAGAGACATTCAGTCTAGTTACTAGGATGGAAACTGTTAGATGTGTGATTGCCTTGGCAATACCCAAAGGTTGGAGTTTGCAACAAATGGATGTTAAGAATGCCTTCTTGCATGGTGAATTACAAGAAGAAGTGTATATGGAGCATCCAGCAAGTTATGAGGATTTAGAGCATCCCACATATGTGTGTAGATTAAAGAAGGCGCTCTATGGGGGGCTGAAGCAAGCACCTAGAGCATGGTCTGACAAGATTGAAGAGTATCTTGTCAATATTAGATTTTGTATTTCTGATGCTGATCACTCACTTTATGTGAGAAAGGGAGATGTAGGATTGGTCATCATAGTCATCTATGTGGATGACTTGATTATTACAGGTGACAGTGACAATGGGATTGCTGAAGTTAAGGACTTCTTGAAGAAGAGGTTTGAGATGAAAGATTTGGGTGAGCTGAGATACTTTCTTGGTATCTCTTCTGGTGTTCTTGAGTGAGCTTCCTCTTGTGTATACAATGTGTGTTTGGTGCCGCAGCTCAAGCAAGTCTCCCCACCACGTGATTCTTGACATCCCCCTCATCGTAATCATTGCCATCTTCTCCTCTTCTCCCCCCCCCCCCGGCCACTTGTTTGACATCGACAGGTGGGGAGGTAAAATAATTTCCAATAATTTTAATGAAAAATTATAGGGGGTCCTATGTGATGCGAATAGGGGGGGGGGGTTATTACATCTTGACATCAAATGGTGTAGGTAATAGTTCACCATGCTTACTGGCCATCATGTATGTCTCTTTAGGTGAAGGACATTAAATCTAGATCCTAAAAGAACATCGTCATATTTTTTCCCTACATATTCCAATTAAATAGTGGGAACCTGATAATCCACAATCTCTTTTTATATTGCTAACTACTTGAGATTTAGGAATTTCCTACACCTATTGAGATTTTCTTGCAACAAGCACAAGCACCTTCCTTTTTTTGTTGCCTAATTTTCAAGAGAATTTTTCCCTTGAACCCTAGTATGAGATCCAAGATTTGATCCAGAGTTAACAACAAAAAACACCTTGCTAAAGCCTAGAATAGCTCTTTTAAACCTCCTCCCTACAACTTCCTTGAAGGTATATGTTCAAGTTGATGGTTTTCCTAATTAACGATTGAAGCTCCCTTGCCAATCCTGATCTTCAAAATCTTCAAGTACTACTTTTTCAACTTCTTTTTGCAATTTCTTAATTTGTTTAGTAGCCATCTTCTTGGCCCTCTCTTATTGCTCCCAATCATGTCTCTTTTGACCTTGACTACTAGTAATGGCTAACACTAAATGTTCTTCAAGACAATCTCTAACTTTAATAAAATTTGAATAATCACACTAAACATTCATACTTATAGCATATAAGGTTTCTAACACTTCACGTCTTCTTTCTTGAACTGTCTCTTGGTAGTTGTTTTCACTCATTTCAATCATTTCATCTTCAAGATGCCTCCTTGTTTGTTTTGGTAAGGTGCGTGCAAAAACCTTCCGTCTCCAAAACAGGCCCCGAAATGGCCTCGAATAAAAAAACAGGGCAACCAACGGCTTAACCCCTTTTCCCGCAGCATATACTACCCTCTTGCTACACCGTGAAGGACGTCTCAATCTGAGACAATGCACTCTTGCACTTCCCGGCTGTGCTACCTGCATAGACTTGCTCCCAAAACAGAAAAATGAAAGCAACACTGGTCCTCTTACCAGAACACCACGAACTGGGTTTGCTTTCTTGAGCTCCTTACCACAAACAAGGCTCTGATACCATGTCAAGATTGTGGGAGAGAAGGAAGGAGTCTCACCTATAGCTTTCTTGCTTGCACAATGGGGGAATACACACACAGGTGGAGGCTAAAAACAGTTTTCCTCTTCTTAGTTGTGTAAGCCAAAAGAACTCAAGTACAAAAGAAATAGAAGAACCCTATATGTGGGTCTCAAACCAAACTCAACTAACTAAGGTGGCATACTAACCGAGCCACGAACTAGAGTAGATAAGGATAGCTGTCATCTAGCTATTATTCATGGGCGGTGTACCAACCGCATCTGCAGCTAACAAGTCGGTGACATAAATGCACAACGGTCACCCTGGCATATCACGAGTGGAGCTCGATATCTCAACAAAGGAGACCCCGAGAGGCTGCGAGAGAGAGGTAGAGAGAAGGATACTCTCCAAGAGATTGTGAAAGAGAGCTTAAGAGAGAGAGAGAGAGAGAGAGAGAGAGAGAGAGAGAGAGAGAGAGAGAGAGAGAGAGAGAGAGAGAGAGAGAGAGAGAGAGAGAAGACTTACCCCAAGAGACTGCACAATTCCCTCTATCTAGATCCTCAATTTAATCATCTTCTCTTACACTCTCCCATCTCGAATCTATTCCACCTTCTTAATCTCTTGAGTCTACTTGCAGACAATGGCCCCCAAGCGAAGAATGTAACATGTAGATGGCAATCCCACAATCGAAAACAAAGCTTCGGGCAAATGCATCACTGTCAATCCAACTACGGTTCCGATCGTAAGTAATGTATTTTCAAATTGATAAATGCTTGTTTTGATTCTCGTATGAGATACGTTAGGCCCCATACTATGATGCACGAGTATAGGTCATCGGAAGGAATAAATTTTATTTCACATATTCAAAATATCGAGCTTGCAAAGTGCATGTATTAAGGAAAGTTAATTGCACCTAGTTGCATATGACTTATTCGTTGATAGAGCAATTACAAGGAATAATTGGTTAGGGGTTATGGATGGCACAATCATGACATTAAAAATTGTGCATACAAGTGTTAAGTAAATTTTACATAGAATCGCTCTTTGATCCCAAGGGGAAGAATATATATGCAATGGTAATGTTATCATGACTATTCTTACATTGTTTGGCAATAATACAATTGGTTTTTTGTTGGTTGATCTAACAACATCCTAAATGATTTTACATTCAACTAGTTGTTAGTTTGTTGTTTGGATGATTGTTCCAAGTGCTTGTGATTTATGCTAAATGCATGCCAAGGGTCTATGATGACAAGTTACCATGGGGATAAAGGAATGTTTTCTTAGAAAATGATATTAGGATTGAATGCCTTGTTGTGCTAGATTCCTAAAGGATTTAATTAAGGAAGGATATATTGCACGAGTGGATCACCTCCATGAACGCACCGTAGATTAACCCAAAGAGGGCACTGCTTGATTCATGGGCCAAAGGTCAAGTGGTTAAAAGGCCAACCATGGGAATGATGTTTCGCTCCTAGACAGCTTGCGTGCCAGGTGGAGCTCTGGACACCCCTTCCTAGGTCTAGAATGGAGTTGAAGACCTCCATGGCCCCCAATGTCTGTGCATGTTGGGAGATCCTATTCTAGATAAAGGATTGAATTTGTGGTGTCATGTAATTTGGACCAGTTACTTCTACAAGGCAGAAGGGATACTTCTGTTGGACAGAAGGGATACATAATTCTCCTATATGGGCGGGAGACAAAGATTAACTTGAAGATAATTTAAGGAACTTGTTGGAACTTGTTTGTCAAAAGATTTGCTTGCTTTGTTTTCATGTCTGTGCTATAAGTTATGCGGAACGAACTATGTTCCCTAGAAGGCTTAATTAATGAAGTTGACTTTAAGTGTCACACATAAATGTGGTAGGACCTAATTAGAAAACTAAAGCTATTAAGGGAAACGGGTGGGCGAAACTCCCGACGGGTTCATCTTACGGCAAGGTGGTCCCAGAGAACTGGGAGGCTTCTCACAAGGTTTACCATCTTCGACCTTAGAAATTGTTAGGATAGAACCTTGATTCATGCCGTTTTAGGTGACCAGAATGGGACTATGCCCCACAGGGAGATAGGTTGAGCAGCGCATCCCTCTCATTTCCCATTGTCTTTGAACCAAGTGTGACATGGGTCTACTTCGGCTTGGATATCTCTGTGTAAAGTAGGATATCCTATATCCGACGTTAGAATGCTGTTAGGAGACCTTGGCCACTAGGAGCCCAAAATTCAGGTCGCTCCTAGTGGGTTCGGCCATGAACGTTCCGTTGCAAGGTGGATTCAGGAAACCTTAGGCAACAAAACTCGGAACATTCCATGGGAGTGACAGGCAGTGACACTTAGATTCATTTCTCGACAAACCGCTAAAAGCATGCCTGGACATCCAATGGGTGGGCATCTTACATATAGTTAAGCTATAGAAGCAGTTAGTAAACCCAAGGGAGTCATAGCTTCTTAGTTACCCAATAATGATACCGCACCATCAGTGCCTCTCTACATGATGACCAGTAGTTTCATCATCTCTATTACTTACCATGTGCCAACTAATAAACTTGAGCTCCATGGAATTCTTGAGTATCTAACTAGAGAGTTAGTTGGTAACTGACCTGCAAACTTTAAACCTCTTAAGGATCTCATGGAGAACCCAGAGTGGCAATGGATTAAGGTACATGACCTAAATCTATTGTACAATTTGACCCTCATTGCGGATCAAAAAATTCATACAAATGAAGGCCAGGGGAATAATGAACAGTCTGAGTAAAAGAACTCAGATGATGAATATGAAGACTATTGTTCCAATGGTGAGGAAAGTGAGGAAGAAGCTAAAACCATAGAATACGACACAAAGGGACAAGTGATTGAGCATATAAGAGCGGACTCCAAACCCCAAAAGGATAGTTCTTTTAGAGTGGAAAGAGGAGTTATCAAGGTCAATTCTGATCGTTCTTGGTTAGAGTACCTACACGTGGTGAAGTATGAGCAAGCTAAACTAGTGTGATTAGGCACTACGCCACTACTTAGAGTAGAATCAATCTCGGAGCTATGACTACCAAGGGAAACTCCTTCTTCTAGTAAAGGTTGTGATTTCAACTCTTAGGTAGAAGTCAACTTTAAAAGTGATCCAGAAATCCCATGACCACCTAGGACCAAAAGCACCAAACAGGACCTCCCAATCCATCTAAGGCGCAAGAGACTCAAAGAAGAGAGAAGGAAATAGTCCAATTCCTTAGAAGTTGAATGAAAAAAGAAACCACATGAGTTACCCAAACACTTCACTAAGTATAGGAAGGGCAACCGCATATTGGTGTTAGTAGGAGCCAAATGAGTAGGATGGGTTAGTGAACCCATTGAAGAACTCACTAAAGTTAAGGAAGTCAACTTGGCAAGGTAAGGGGACAAAGCCTTAGCCCGTGTACATAATCGATGATTTAACTGAGCAAGAGGAGCATAATCTCATTAATGTCTTGTAGAAGTATCTAGATGTGTTGGTTGGTCCTTAGAAGAATTGAAAGGAATTTACTTGAGTATTGTGACTCACAACATTCTTATGACCCCCAACATGGCACCAGTAAACAAAGACCCTATGTAATGAATCCAAAGCATGTTCATGCAATGAAGAAGGAAATAGAGAAGCTATTGAATGCTAGATTCATTTTTGAGATTGAGCATATAGACTGGGTATCACCCATAGTACTTGCCCTAAAAAAGAATGGGAAGATTTCAATGTGCGTGAATTACAAAAAGGTTAATGTAGCGATAAAGAGAGACAATTATCCATTACCATACACTGAGCACATGCTCGAGAGAGTGGCAGGAAAGAAAGCCTGCAATTTCTTGGATGGCTTCTCTAGCTATAACCAAGTGCAAGTGCACCTAGATGACATGTATAAAATGGAATTCGCAATAGAATGGGGTGTGTTTGCCCACATAATCATGCCATTTGGGTTGAGTAATGTGCCTACTATCGTTCAATGTCTTATGTGTGCTATTTTCAAGGACATACTTTAGAAAGTGGCTAGAAGTATTAGTAGTAGATGAACTATGTATTCACTTGAGTTGGGAAGAGCACCTTAGCAAACTCTACATAGCCTTTGAATAGTGTATGCAACACAATCTCTCTCTGAATCCCTTAAAATGCCAATTCTAGGTAAAGTAAGGATGTATCCTAGGTCATGTGGTCTCAAAAAATGGTATTGCTGTTAGCTTTTCCAAAGTTAGAGTGATTGTCAATTTACCACCACCAACCAACTACAAGGGAGTTTCATGCTTGCTCGGCCGCACTAGGTACTATAGATGGTTTGTGTTGAATTACGCACTCATTACATGACCACTTTACAACTTGTTGATTGTGTTTGAGTGGACTGAGGAGTGTCAATGTGGTTATGAAAAACTAAAAAAGGCTCTTACAACCACACCTATTCTACGAGCCCCAGATTGGTCCATTACTTTCCATGTGCACATTGATGTATCAAAGTTTGCCATTGGAGCAATATTGTGCCAACCTCCTAAAGAGCATAACTTGGATTACCTAGTGAGCTTTGCAAGCAATCAACTCACTGACATGGAAATAAATCACTCTGCAAGAAAGGGAAGGACTAAATATGGTGTTTGTTGTCAAGAAATTTTGACATTACCTTCTAGCTACACCTTTTGCATTCTTTGTGGATCATCAATCATTGCTTTATCTAGTGAAAAAACCCTATGCAATAGGACACATTGCTCAATGGTTACTTTTTCTATTAGAATTTGACTTCTTTGCGGTAGTATATAAGGGAAAACAATATTACATGGCAGACCATATGTCTCACATAACCATAAGAGAAGCAACTATTGGACAAGGCATTCTAGATGACCTACCTAATACACATCGATTTAGAATGTCCAATGATGGAAGATATTTCTTTAGAGTAGACCTTACACATTATTGAGTAGATAACATAGTCCACATCCTAGAGCATATATTGCCTAAATGTCCGATTGAGAAAGCTAGGCTAGAATATCTCATTCTCAAGATTCAAACCTATCAATTGATTGCTAACCAACTCTACCAATTAGGACAATATGGACTATTGAGGAGATGCGCCTGTGAGCATGAGGTGCATGATGTGCTTATAGAAGCCCATGATGAAATTGCTAGAGGACATTTCAATGAGGACACTATAACACATAAGGTGCTTTAGTCTCAATTGTGGTGGCCTACACTATTCATTCAATGCCTTCTAATATTAAAAAATGAATAGATAAAGCATTCAAGGAGGGAAAATTCATGCTTGGATTTGTAACTATACAAAAAATAAGGAACAAAAGTTTAGAATGTGAACTTAGTTTCCAACCCAAGAGCTAAAATGCGCTAAAGTTTAGCTTTCTTTCTAAAATTGTAGAAGTCATGATTTATCGAAAATTGATATTTTGGGGGTTCTTTTTTTAAAATATGACTCAAAAACATATGATTTTTCATCATTTCCTTGAATTTAGTAAGTTTTTTAGAGAATATTTGAAAAGATTCAAATGTTTCCCTTGAGATGTAATATTACCTAAAAGGTTCACGACTCTGTCGAATGCATCACTACATTGAGCTTTTAGACATCTTAGCTTAGCAACCTCATTTGAGGAATCTAATCTAACACACGATATCAGTCCACCATGTCTAGACAACATAAGAAAAAATACTTACCAAATTAGCATATTTCATTCATACAACTCTTGTTAAAGTTTTGCAAAGAGAATTATGTTAACTATCCCACATCGTTAAGGATTAAGCTCTATTGGTTTTTGAATTGGTTATGCATACACTAAAAATCCACCAAGTCATACACATATAACATTCCCTAAATTTCACAACACTATTGCAAATCTTTTGGGTAACTTGCATGTTTCTCCTAGGAGATTCCCTTTGAGACTCTCCAAAATCGAACAAGTTTGATTTGTTTCATGAAAGTGGTCTAAATGTAACAAATCATATCTAGAAGAAAGTATAAATTTCAAGTTTTAAAAAAAGTAATGACCTACTTTCTTAAGGCCAATCCAAGAAAGAGTATAATTTTTTACCAATTCTAAGTTTTACAGAATGACTTCTATGTTGAAATGATGGCTCTTTGTAAAGACTGAATCATGGTATAATAGGATGCAGTGCTCATGTTCACTTTTACCTATGATTCAAAACTTGGTGTTATTTGATCACTATAAAAATGGTGTCGAAGCTTCATGCTCACATTCATTTAGATTTTAATGCTCTTTTAGAAACCATATTAAAAAGTTTTTTTATTTCATAGATAAGTAACCATGATGTGAATAGTTTTTAAAGAGTTAAATACTTAAAACATAGAAGCATTTATAACTTTCTCATGGGGAGTATAAACTATAGTTTTGTAGAAAATATAGTTTGAACATTTAACAAACTACTTGGCTATAAACATCGATATAATAAACTACTTATCTATAAAAAACATTTAATTTTTCTTTACATTTGTTAAAAAATGAGTAACAACCACATAGAAATGTTTGTTTTTAAAAGCTTTCCTTTGCATTAGATATTTAAACCTTGTTTTGAACAATTTTATGAAGCTAAATAAAAAAACATGATATGGGCATGATTGGGAAGAAACTTTTGTACCCCTTATATGCAATAATCTAGACCAAGTTATAGTAGAAGTGTACAAGACAAAAATAACTAGCAAACAATAAGGCTCTTGACTGGTGGCATCTTGGGGGGTGCACCTATAAGAAATTATCTATATAACATGCATTCAAAGGGTATTAAGAAAAACCCTTTCTTTACTTGGTATAAGACCATAAAATGACCCCTTTTACTTTACTAAACTTATGGTTTTTTTCAAATTATAATTAAAAATCCCTTTTATAAATATTAACCTATAAATTTTACTAAATAAAATACATTTTCCTTTGAACTCATGTGTTATCTTAAATATTCTATGAGGTGGACTCCCAAGGGGTGGCATGTGCATAATTATATATTTTATTGTTAGCCAAACATGTAAATGCCCTTGACAAAAATTTGGCTACTATGAACTAAGTTTTCTTTAGTATAAATTATTTCAAAATGCACTTTGAAATGTTGTTCTATATTTATGAATTCGCTGTAATATTTCCACGCAATAAAAGTTAGTTGGTTAGTTCGGAAGTTAGTTAGTCAATTAATAAGTTAGTAAAATTACTAACTAAAGACTAACTAAGGTAAAAATTGACTAGCATTAATAGCTAATAATTTTCATTCAATTAAAAATATATTTAAAAAAATCAAGAGTCATAAATTTGACATTTTTCTTGGATTGATAAGGACCGTAGCCACCCTTCACGAAAAGTACAATGTGAATGGGACTTATGACCCATATTAATCACTAGTATTAATGTGTATAGGTTGAATGGTCCAAAAATATTAAATTCTTGGGGGGGAAAAAACTATTATATTTTAGATATTATCCTAAAAAGATAGAACTAAAAGTCATTTAAAAGAAAAGACAAGTGATGTTTTAGTTATTTTTGGAGATTTTATAAAAAGAGAAATAAAGAAAAGTGACTAACAAAATCGTGTGCGCCGCGATCGCAGTCTATAGGCAGTAGACAACACTTTGAACAGAGAAAAGAAGAAGGAGTGAACTAAGAGCTTTCTAACCAAGTGTGTCTTGGTGTTTTACCCCCCTTTTGGAGCCAATGCAACCATCAGATTTATGATCTGAGCATAAAATCACCGAGTCTTCTAAGAGCCCCTCCACTCTTGTTCTCAGACTTATCCCCTCCTCTCTAATTCATTATAAATAGGAGGCATGGGGAGGCACAAGGGAGCAAAAGGAGACCCCGAAAGGTTGCAAGAGAGAGGGAGAGAGAGAGTATACCCCTCCAAGGGATTGTGAGAGAGAGCGAGAGAGAGAGAGAGAGAGAGAGAGAGAGAGAGAGAGAGAGAGAGAGAAGAGCTACCCCGAGAGGCTGCACAATTTCCCTCTGTCTCAATCCTTGATTTAACTATCTTCTCTTACGCTCTCCCATCTCAAATCTATTCCCCCTTCTTAATCTCTTGAGTCTACTTGCAGACGATGGCCTCCAAGCGAAGAATGACGCATGCGGATGACAATCCTACGACCAACAACAGAGCTTCGGGCAAAGGCATCACTATCAATCCAATTGCGGGACCGGTCGTAAGTAATGTATTTTCAGATTGATAGATGCTTGTTTTAATGCTCACAAGAGATACATTAGGCTTCGTACCTTGTAGTGCTAGAATAGGTCATTGAAAATGATAAATCACATCTCAAATATTCAAAGATGAAGTTTGTGAAGTCCTTGTATCAAAGGGAGTTAAATTGCACCTAGTTGCTATGTGATGAATCCATGCATAGCATAAGCAACATATGGGACACAAAAGTATTGAGCATCGATGAGTCTTTGATTAATCTTTACTGAGGATAATATTGTTTAAAGTTCGCAAATGCATATACACGGTACATACATGGGAGAGATTATGTAAACTTTACATCGATGACATGCGACTCCTTGCCTTAGGAGAAAGGAAGATAAAGCCAAGAAAAAATATTGCATAGTAGGAAAATGCTAAAATATAATTGTCACTTAGAGAAGAGGCATAAATGCTCTTGCTAGATTGATTAATTTGCATTGGAATGATAGGACTTACGTCATGTATAGTATTGGAACCTTTAGCATATGCCTTAGGCTAAAGGAGGGAATATTAAGTAAATTCTACTCTTTGGCCCCAAGGGGGAGAGTGAATATGCGATGGAATTATTGTCGTGTTTATTATTGTATTGTTTGGGGAAAATACAATTAGTTTTGTTGGTTGATTGAACAACACCTAAATGTTTTTCTTTCAATCAAGGGATTGTTGCATTGTGATTTGGATAAATATTCCAAGGCTTGTGTCGATGGAAAATGCATGGAAGGGATCTGTAATGACAAGTTGCCATGGGAATAAAGGAATGTTTTTCTAGAATATGATATTAGGGCTGATTGCTTTGATTGTGCTTGAATTTTAATTGGATTAATTAAGGAAGGATATTTTGCACGCGTGGATAATCTCCAAGATCACATCGCAGATTATCCCGAGAGGGCACTGCTTGATTCATAGGCCGATGGTCAAGTAGTGAAAAGGCCAACCACGGAAATGGCATCTCACTCCTAGACCGCTTGTGGGTCAGGTGGAGCTCTAGACACCACTTGCCTGTCCATAATGGAGTTAGAGATCCCCATGAGCCCAATGTTTGGGACGTTAGAAGACCCTATTCTAGATAAAGGATGGAAATTTCAGTGCCATGAGATTTGGACCGGGTACTTCTATTGGATAGAAGGGATACATAATTCTCCTGTATGGGCAAGAGATAAAGATTAACTTAAAGATAAGTTAAGGAACTTATTTGATAAAAGGACTGCTTGTTTTGTTTTTGTGTATGTGTTGTAAATTACGTGAACGAACTCTATGCCCTAAAAGGCTTAATTAATGAAGCCGATTTTAAATGTCACACATAAATGTGGTAGGACCTAATTAGACAACTAAAGCTATCAAGGGAAGTGGGTGGATAGAATCCCCCAACGGGTCCGTCCTATGACTGGGTGGTCCCAGAGAACTGGGAGGCTTCTCACAAGGATTTACCGTCGGATGACTTTAGGTATTGTTAAGTTAGAACCCGATTCATGCCGTTTTAGAGGACTGGAATGGGACTATGCCCTACGCGCAGGGAGGTTGAGCGGTGCATCTCTCTCGTTTCCCATTCTTTATGAACCAAGTGCAGCATAAATCTGCTTCGACTATGTTGTTCCTACTCAAAGTGGGTCATCTGGAGCTTGACGCTAGCTACTTCCTAGCTAATAGGAAGGAAACCCTAACTTCAAGTTGGTCCTAAGTGGGAACGGTCGGATGCTTTTGCTTCGGAGCAGACTCGGGAAGACCTAGATCGCAAACCCTGTGACATTCCTTGCGAGTGCCAGGTGGTGCTTTCTAGACTCCTCTCCCGATGGGCTACTAAGATGTGTCCCGCAAGTGGTTAGGCGGACACATTACATTCGCAATATAAGTAAGCATAGTAAAGCTAGTTTAGTATTTACAAGGATGTATGTCTTAGACTAAAAACAAAACATATTAGAATACTTAAACCAAACATATATGCCTTAAGTAAAATATTAAATACCAAAGTTGAACTGTGAATGCTTATTGGACATTATTTTTTACATATTTGGTAGAAGCCACATTTTCTAGGATTTTTAGATTGTAGATGTTAAGGAAATTACAAATACTTTTGGTGCAAAGAAACATGTACTAGATAGAATAATCATTATTTCTTTGTATACCTTCATGTGTGCTAGTAATTTTTTAAAAATATAAAATATAGATTTACGACACTATAACACACAATTTTGATGCAATGTATTGACAAGTTGCACTACAAAAGTGATGAATTTGGAAGGTTTTGCAATGTTTAGTAGCTCAAATACTCAATGCCAATGTAATGCATCAAATTAGGATGAAAAATGTGTTTTTTTAAATATGAGTGTCTTAGATTATCCAAAAATATTTTCCTAAATGAAATAGAATGAAACAAAACTCCAAAATAGGGGTCTTTGATGCTTAATACTAATGTAATGTATCATAGCACTCTCCCAAAGAAACAAATTTGAATTTTTTTTAATGTACCTCATGTTCTACCATTGTAATTGGCTGAATTCATGGAATAAGATGTAATTTCTAGCTCCAAATTTAATTCAAATAAATATTTCTTGAACTCAACGATCAATATCCAATGATGACAATGATGGTATCAAATGAAGAAGAGGGAGATTATGGTCCACGGATGAGCACGAAGTAGGAGAAACTAGAAGCAGTTTTGGATGATGATGAGGAGGAGGAGGATGAGCAGTATACTTAATAAGGGGAAAGACTAATGTTGAAAAGACCATATTCACCACCTTAATTTTGTGAAAATCCATTTTCCTTAATTTGAAGTGCAATGAGCAAAAATATATAAAATCTCTAGACTTGGAACTAATGTTCTTCATTAGTTGCATCTTCAAATTTTCAAAGAGGTTGCCATAGATTCGGAGGTAGAAGCCAATTTTGATCAAAACATAGAATTTGGGGGTGTTTGATCTTAAGTTCAACACCATGTTCAAGTGGATCATGGTGGTAAACCCTTGATTTTGGCACTAATTAATCATTTGATTAATATTAAATATTCCATTTTATTTCCTTTACATTATATTAAATATTCAATTGGATCTCAATATCAAGTATTAAACATTGCATAGGATTTCCTTTATCTTTCTACTTTTGAATATTTCTTTTTGTCCTTCAACTATAGTATGATCATCAATTATTACAAAAGTCTTTGCACAACATATGTAACATAGAAAATTATGCACTCATAATTATTGTTCTAATGTTCAAACCAACTTAATGAACTTTTTCATAGTTGGATTATTTGCATCATAGAGAGTGATGATGAATAATTGTCTTTATTATTCTTACCACACATACAAACATGGTGATTCATTAAATGCTTGTAAAAGGTCACCATAATGGGGAAGGTTGTATGCAACATAAGAACACAAGGATGGTGGAGTTGCTTGAATAGAATTATTACCTTTTTATGTTGATAGATCAATTTTTGTCAAATTAAGGAAAAATTGTATTTTTTCTAGTCTCATTGAAATAGGAAATGCCATAACTAAGAGTTAGACTCAAATTGTCTAAATTTCAACACTTATCTATGCTTATAGTTTTAACATCACCATATATTCTCATAAAACTTTAGAGTTTTGGACTCTGTCTCATGTTTAAGTATTTGAATAAGAATTAGCTAGAAAATTTGGCTATTTGATAATATTAATAATTTTTAAAATCTAGTTTGGATTTTTAAAATACTTGAAATTCTCTTAATTTTTCAACATCAAAAAGAAATTCTAAGTATTTTGTGAGGGAATCTTAAAAGAGAGTACAAGAAGCGCTCACAAATATTTGTTTTGCATTTGAACAAAGAAACATAGGATCAGCCCAATAATTCAGCAAACCATCCAGCCTTGACAGCTCTTCTTGAGGAGTATAGAGATTTGTTTGAAGTACCTACTTCATTGCCTCCTAAGAGAGCGGTAGATCACCCCATTGATTTGGAGCCCAACTCAAAGACAATCAATAAGCCACCTTACAGATTATCAAAATGTGAACGAGAGGAAGTAGCCAAGCAAATCAAAGAGCTTCTTGAAATGGGATTCATTGAACCAAGTTCTTCACCTTATGCATCTCCAGTCCTGTTAGTCAAAAAGAAAGATGGATCTTTCAGAATGTGCATTGACTACAGGGATCTTAATAAGATAACAGTGAAGAACATGTATTCTATACCTAGGATTGATGATTTGCTTGATGAGCTTAAGGGGGCTCGATTCTTCACGAAGATTGATTTGAGATCAGGGTATCATCAGATTCGTATGCGAGAGGGTGATGAAGTCAAGACTGCTTTTAGGACTGATCGTGGGATCTATCATTTCTTGGTGATGCCATTTGGGCTTATAAACGCTCTAGCTACCTTTCAAAGCTTGATGAATAAGATCTTGCAACCTTTCCTCTTTCAGTTTGTCTTGGTGTTCTTTGATGACATTTTGATCTATAGCAAGACTTTACAGGATCACTTGGCACATATGAGGAAGGTTTTTGATGTGTTGAGACATCATAGGCTTTTTGCTAAGGAGAAGAAGTATTCTTTCATGCAGACTGAAGTGGAATACTTGGGACATATAGTCAGTGAAAAAGGAATACATGCTGATCCCAAGAAGGTGCAATGCATAAGAGATTGGCCAATGCCAACTACTACTACCTCTCTTAGAGGATTCCTTGGTCTATCTTCATTCTATCGCCGATTTATTAAGCATTATGCGGCAATTGCAGCTCCTTTGAACTGACAGGTTGAAGAAGGAGGCTTTCTTTTGGGATGCTCTTGCAGATAGCAGCTTCAACTAGTTAAAGGAACTACTTACTTCTGCTCCTATCTTAGTATGCCCGGATTTCTCCAAAGAGTTTACTATACAGTGTGATGCTAGTGGCCGTGGCATTGGGGCTATTTTGCTCCAGGAGCATGGAGTAATTGCATTTGAGAGCCGTAAGCTTATAGATAAGGAGATGGCCATGAATGTTTATGACCAGGAGATGTTGGCTATCCTGCATGCAATCAAGAAATGGCACCATTACTTATATGGCAGTCGATTCAGAGTACATAGTGATCACCGGGTACTCAAGTATTTCCTTACTCAATCAAATCTCACTCCAAAGCAACGTCGTTGGATAGCTACATTACAGAATTATGACTTTGACATCACTCATACAAGGGGCAAAGATAACATAGTGGTTGATTCTCTTTCTCATATGTGGGCCTGCAAAGTGTCAGCCATGACAGAACTACATAATGATTGGATTGAAGAACTACATGAGGCATATCTTTTAGATGAGGAATTCAGCCAAATCTTTCAGAAATTACAGCAAGGTCTTATGGAAGAAAACTCGCATTACCAGCTTAAAAATGGTCTTATTTGGTGGAAAGGCAAGATTGTTATTCCCTCTACTTCTTCTTTTAAGCGAAATTATGGAGGAGTTGCATTCTTCGCCTTTAGCTGGACACTTGGGAGTTTTCAAGACTTATGACAGGATCAGCAAAAGCTTTTATTGGAAAGGACTGTGGAAAGATGTCAAGGACTTCGTTATGAAGTGTATGCCTTGTCAGCAAAATAAGGATAGCACTCATAAGCCAGGAGGTTTGTTACAACCATTGCCTATTCCTACGGGCAAATGGACTCATATTACTATGGACTTTATCACTCGCTTACCTACTACTAAGAAGGGGTGGAATAGTATTTATGTGGTGGTTGACAGACTCACTAAAGCAGCTCATTTTATCCCAACAAAAATTCAGTTTACTGCTTCTCAAGTGGCCAAACAGTTTATGGAGCATATTTTTAGACTACATGGATTACCGCAGGTGATTGTCCATGATAGGGACTCAAAGTTTATGAGTAACTTCTGGCAAGCGGTATTTACATCTATGGGCACTAAGTTGGCTCCATCTACGGCTTATCATCCTCAAACTGATGGACAGACAGAGAGAGTTAATAAATGGTTGGAGACTTATCTTCGCCATTTTTGCTACGATGTCCAAACCTCATGGGATTCTTGGTTACACCTGGCTGAGTTTGCTTACAACAATTCCACTCATGCGAGCATAGGAGTTTCACCCTTTGAGGCTTTGTATGGTTACAAGGTGCCCTTACCCACAGTCATCTTTAATGAAAAGATCAATCCTCATGGGAAGGAGGAGTTGGAAAGGCAGATTTGGTCCAGCAGGGACTGTTTATTCAGCAAGCTGTCTACTTTGTTCTGGGACTATTTGTTGAAGACTTTAGGGCTCCATTTGCTTCTGAAGTATTTCAAATCATGTATATAGTTGGGCCTTACTTCCGTTCTTCAAATTCAGCTCTTGTAATGGTCATTCTTTATTCATTTCCCATTTGTAAAGCTGTAAAACAGAGTAGTACTCTGTTCTATCCATCTCCTTTCTAGTTGTTTCTAGGTTTGTTTTTGAGGACAAAAACTTTTGGGAAGGGATGGATTGTAAGAAGTTGGGAATAACAAATAAGTGTTAATAATGTTGATATTATGCCATGTCACACTGACATTGGTATAAAAGAAGAGAAGATGTAAATTTTCACATCTTTTGACACATTAATACAATTACAGTCTTTCTCTCCCTTCTTGCTCATAGCTTCTATGGCTTCCCCTTCTTTCCTGTCTTTCTCTCTCTAAATCTAGTCTTTCTCTCTCCTTGTCACTCTTATTCTCTCTCTTCCTACAGTCTTTCTCTCTCCTCTGCAATCTTCTCTCTCCTCTTTCTCTCTCCTTGGTTCTCTCTTTGACAAAGAGTCAACCTCATTAAGACTGACATTTACCATCTCTAGCAACATGAGCTACAAATGAGTGCTTGTAAGCACTAAGGCACTTTGTTTAAATCATCATTGCTACTAATACCTACACAATCTAAATGCTTTTATCAGGAAATGAAAAAAACTAAGTGCTCTGCTTAAAATTGTAAGGCTATGTGTACAATTATAAACACATAGACCATCATACACTAGAAGTGTATTGCATATCTCGAGTGACTTTGTTTCAAGTACATTGGTCAATGAAATCAAAAGGATGAGTGTCATTGTACTCTCCTTGGAATCATCAGCAACAAGCATTGAGATCATAGACCAGGCTTGTCCAACACAAGCTTCATCCACTAAGCCATACCACAAGGAGGAGCCTGAAGTCCAGTCTAGGTTTACTTCATTAAAACCTAAAAAGACTATTAAACCTCATAAGAAGATTGCACATAAGAAAGGAGCACCATAGTCATACCTTGAGATATTACATCTGTATGATTTTCAGCATTTCTCTTCATTGCAACTTTGATTTCAATTGTTTGATTTGCTTCCACATTCAGTGGAAAATTTGTAAGGGACTAGACACTGCCCTTGTCCTAACAAGTGGTAAGACCTTCCCAATGGCCACAACATATGCTGATGTCCGTCCTCAAATTCAAAAGTTTGATGGCAAAGATTTCCACCCATGGTAGGTACTTATAAAGTACAAAATGATGGAGAGAGGGTATTGGCCTCTCATTCAAGGCACTAGAGTTGTAAACTCTACAAATCTGGTTGATATAGAGGATGACCAACATGCCCAAGCAATCATAATGTTACACTTAGATGAGTCCTTGATTCATTATGTTGATCAACTAAACATTGCTAAAGAAAAATGGGATGAGCTTGAAAAGCTCTATGGAGCCACTGGTAAAAATACTAAAATCTTCCTTAAAATTGAATTCTTTAGCTTGGAATATAGATCAGGAGAAGATTTGGGAAAATTCATCTCTCACATGAAGGGACTTATGGCACAACTTGCCTCTGTACAAGCTCTAATACATGAAGAAGATTCTATTGCTATTCTCCTAAAAGCTGTAAAACAGGTGTTTCCTACTCTTGTAACCACTCTCACCAACATTCCAGATCCTACATTGGCAAGTACCATTCAATCTTGTTTGGATGAAGAAAAGAGCAACCACAGAGAAAGAAACAACAGTCAGGCATCTTCAACTTCCCTGATCAAGTATTGGTACATACAGCTCTCACTAGATGTTCTTTCTGTAAAAAAAAGGACATCTTGTAAACAACTGTTGGAAGAAGTATCCTGAGAAAATGAAATGTAACAAATGCAAGAAGACGGGGCATATCACTAGTAAATGCCCCAACACTCTTGATGTACCCAAAGAATTGGTGGCCAACTATGCCTCCAATCCATCTGAAGATCAACTATTTTGACTCTTTAAATCATCTACCTGAAACACTCTTGTAAGCTTGATTCATAAAGACATCCCAAGAAGGGGGGGGGCATCTTACATGCCTTGTAATCCAATGCCACCCTGGCATTGAGGGGGGGTGTTAGAAGATAGGCATAGGAACCCATTATAAGCAAGGGAGTATGAGGGCAGATGGGTGTGAATAGCCTTAGGGGTATGGAAAACCCTAACCCTAGCTTGGCAGAGGCTATATAAACAGCTTATGGGTCACTATCAAGTGTGAGATAGAGTGCACCCAAGTTGTACCTTGAGCAACTTATTAAACAAGAATTTGTTCTTGTACTTTGAGCCTCTTTCTCCCTCTTGTGCACACATTCCAATGCTGCAACTCTTCTTTCTAACAACCTTAAGAGACTAAAAGAGTTTTAGTGATAGCTTTTTGTCTATAGCCCATCAAAAGGTGAACAAAGCTTAAAGAGACAAAGAAACGGGTCAATCTTGTTGCCATTTATGCTCCATATCCAAAAACAAGGCCTCAGAGAAAGAAAAACCATACTCTTGTGAGATTTGTCAAGATTTTTTACCATTGAAGCTACTACTCTATTCTGCCATAGCTAGGTTTGAAAGAGATGAAAGAGAAACTTTAGAGGACCAAATAGTAGCTACCTTGCCTTCTAAAATTGACCAAATGAAGCTTTATGAATAGAAAATGAAGCATGGACAACTAAGATGAAGAGAATGCATGCAGTAATTCAACACAAATTGCTTTTAAAAATGCATTGGATGCTATTAGTTGAATGCCTAGTTTAATCCTACATGAAGTATGCTCCATTTGTTGAGCACCATGCAAGATCATTTGCCCAAAGCTTCAAGAAAGAATCAAGTCACTAAGAAGCAAGAGATGAGGTTTCTTGGTAGCCACCATGTAAGCTTCAACCAAAAGCTTGAGAGAGAGAAGAAAGAGAAAGCATGACTTGAAAAATAGCTGAACTTCTAACCAAGACTAACTCTAGTCTCCCTATCTTTAACCGTTTTACCTCCAAAATAGCCTCTTATTGATGCACGACCTACCATATCTAAGACTCACTCTACACTAAATGCTAATGTCAATTCTGCATTTGTATTAGATCATAGTCCAACGTTTACCATCCCTTCTCCTCAAAGGGAGATCCCATAACATATAGGCATAATACCTCATAGCACAAACATAGGGAAGCACCTCTCGACTGATTGCTGCGACTCCACTATGACTCTCCTACACCTTGGGGATTGACCCCAAGATGTGTTGCTCCAATATAAAGTACACATGATACAAGCTCCACTCTTTCATTTTGAATGTATTCCAAGAGATACCATGTGTCCTTACCAAATAATTTCCAAAACCGATAGACTAGCCTACAGATTAGGTTGTCTCACACACTCAAGTGTAGGTCATCATAACGGAAAACAAGTGCTATGCATCTAGTTTTTCATATTCCGATACCATTATTAATATGCACATGAAAAAGTGGATGATCCTAATGTATTCAAACATAATTTTCAATTAGAAATGTGTGGTGCATTACCAGGCTTTCAAATGCTCATTTACTAACTCATTAAGACGATGTAAGGATAACGTCGAGACAACGCTCATGCTACTATCCTCTTAATTAAAATACTACGAACCCTATATCATGATATGCATCAGCAAAATTAGCAATAAAGAGCACCCAAATCGCATCATTCAAACACCCCACCCCCTACTTTTAGGTAGTGCTAACGTTGCATAGGTGTAGGGATTTATTTTGTCATGTTTTAATGTATGAAAAGCGATAAATCACGAACTTTGACAAAGAAATAGGACAAAATGAGACTAAACCTCATGCTCCGCCACTACCATACATTCACACTCTTTATATTTTTTTAATTTTTATGAAGCGTATTTCTATTTTTTCCATATTTTCTCTTTTTTTAACATTTATTTGATAATAATCACTATTATTTTTTGATTTCACTTATACCAATCATTTCAATATAATAAAATTCAATTTTATTTTTCATTTTTTCCCATAGAAACACATTTCACCCATCCAAAACGACAAAACCATCATTTTACCCTTAAAAACCACATTTCGGATTTTGCAAGATTTAAATACGCATGTAAATTATTATGAAATCGGAATTTTTTGATAGACAACAATTAAACATGATGCAACCAGCACTTCAATCACATAAGAACATCATTTATATCATAAAATCTCAAAAAAGCTTCATTTCTTTCATAAAAAATAGTCATACCATGTTTCTACAAAACCCAAGATGCATTAAATGACTGTGTGACCAGTGGACGGAGCCTCCATTGCTCTCAATTCCATGCTGCACATCAATCTTTAGCATCTCTATTAATCTCCATTATCATTTGCTTCAATCTCCTTCCCTATTCCTCCTTCAAAGTAGTGTGCATGAACAACCCATAAAAGGAGAAAGAGGGAGGAGAGAGAAAGACTATTTTCTGATCTCCATGTCTAGGCAGCCATTGGAGAAGCGGAGAGTGTCGATGGAGGGCAAAGAAAGACACAAGATCACTGCTACAATTGCTGGGGGGTTGTTCTTTAGCCCCCCATCTCAATTTTTCATGGAGGAGGGGAGTACGGCACTATTTTTCTGCCGTGCAGAAAAAAATACCCCCTTGCGCCCCGCAAAATTGATTTTGGGTGGCCCCAAGGGTCACCCCCTTCAATTCTTGTTTTGGGGCCACCCCTTCACACCAATTTGGTCATTTTCCCGACCGTTCGGCATCCAATTCGAGGTTCAAAAAATCTTGCGTATCCATCTCGAGATCCTGCACTACCTGACACTTCCCGGGATCCACTTCGACGTCCCGAGAAATTATGAACTCCAACCATCACGCTCGGTGGATCTTTAAAGCACTTTTGGAACCCATTGGTTGCTTGCTTCTTAAAATCAACTCGACTACCTATGCCGCCTTCGACAAAATCTATATTTTCCTTGAAATTCAAAATTTTTGGCTAATTTTAAGCACTTCTCAGAGTAAAAAATCAGCTCTCATTGGCAAATAGGGAGACTCAGCCTGTCGAATCCCACAAATAGATCTGCACATAAACACAACCATAAAGAGCATCAAGTTGATACAAAAAAATACTCAACAAAACACATCACAACTCTCACCCTACCCTTTGTCAAAACCAAGGCATGAAATCCACAAGGAGTAAGTCTACCATAATCAGACAATGAGTCTAAAGCTAGTCACTAACCGACTGCTCCAACATGGCCAAGCTAAAAAGAACTACCAAAGAGGTCATCTTAAGTGGTGGTCTGAACTACCTACCTAATGAAGGACAACTCAACTCGGAGCTCCTCCTAGGCAAGGACTCCTATAGCCTGATCAAGAAATATTCTATTTTAGCTCATTGGCCTTTTAGGCGTTTATTTTCCATACTCGGGCATGTAAAAAGGAGGGAGCTGAGCATAGTGACCCAAGGAGAATACCTACCCCTCACAAGGCGACACTTAATCCTTTTCTAACACTCACTTTTATTTTTGCTCCAACCTTCCTTATTGTTATTCTTTCAGCTAGATGCCACCCCTAGGAAGACAAGGCATCAGCCCTGGGTCTTGTCTCGTCCCCAAGAACCTACTAGGCCTTCACAAGGCGATGAACAACTGCTCAAGGATTTTCCTTTTTTTTCTTTTCTATTTATAGGGGTTAGAACCCTTTTTACACACCTCTATATATTCGTATATTTCCTTTCAGATATTTAGGGGTTTTCCCCTTTATATTATCATTTTGTCTGGCACACTTTTTGAATTTCCTTACACTAGTAGAAACTCCCAGAACGGTCGCCTAGCAAGTCAATAGAACAGGGTCACTAGAACTCCCGTTTAAGAAATGTCTTTCACTGCCTGTACTAACCTATACCTGGGACTTCATGCCTTGATCGTCGATCCCCAACAAACAAAAAGAAAGCACCCTTACATACACATATATCATTAATTGCTTAAGGGAAAAGGGAAAAGACTCGAAAAGGGGGACGAAACCACTTGGAATGGTCACAAGAAGCTCCTCCATAGGAAAGGCTCCCTCGAGCGACTTCGTCAACCTGTATGATGCAATCACTAAAACAAAAAACCATTAAACATACCTGCACCAAACAGATATATGGCCCTCTTGGCCTAAAGAAATAGATTATGTCATTGCAAAACTCACTGGCCATCTTAGCCTAATGAAATCAAACATTAAAACCTTAAAGCAACTGGCCCTCTTGGCCTAATGAGATCAATCAAACTAGTGCATATATAGCCCTCCTTGGAAGAAGGCAGATATATGAAAATACACTCCATTCCAAAGGGGAAAATAGGGCTCTCAGCGCTAAACTAAATGCATCAAGTTGTGACCCATCCCTCCTGCATATATAGCAAGAGGTGTACGCATAACATGTCGTCAGATCAACCTATGGGTCCAAGATAATAGTGGTAGATGGGTCTCGACCACTCTACAAATTACCCATATCAACCATCGCCTGTCATATAATGTGTGGTCTGATAAAATTCCCCACAAATGACGAGGTCCTCTCTCATTGTCAATAACAACATCTAGAGTAGGACCACAGTTGAAGAAGAGGTCCTCTTCATAAGAAAAATTTGCTAGGGAATCCGCAAATTGATTCCAACAACGTGGAATCAACTGAAGAGGTACGCTCTCAAATTCATCAAGTAGGGTTATAACAGTTCAATGATACATGCAAAGGATGGGATTTTGGACTATTTATGTCTCATTTAGTTGATTTAAGATCAGATGGGAATCCCTTTTTACTAACAATCACCGAATACCACCTTTCTTGGCAATGTTCAGTCCCATAATCAAGGCTTTATACTCCGCCATGTTGTTAGTGAATCCTACCCCGAGATAAATAGCTAATTTCATTGTGACTCTATATCGGGGATCTCAAATAATGATTCCAACACTCTCTTTTTTATTAGGGCCCATGGATGCTCCATCAAAGTATAACGTTGTCGTGATGTTATGAGGACACAGTGTGAAAAGTATGGAATGCATCATCATCCGACTTCTTATTAATCAAGAGAGTCAATGTGATCTGAGTCATTAGTATTAGTGTGAGTTGCATGGATTATCCAAAAATACTAGATTTTTGGATAATTTTAGCCTATATTTGATATTATTTATTGTAAAATTTTGAAAAAGTTAGAAAAGCTTCTAGATTAGGATGGCATGCAAAAAGTAAGTTGCTTTTTCAGCCAGTTAGGAGATTTTTCATAAAAAAGACAAATTGACGAAATCGCGTACAGGTTGAAAATTGTAGATTGAACTTAAAGAAGAAGAAGAAGTGATCTGGGAGATCCGTGACTAGGTGTCTTGAGGTTTTACCCCCATTTCAGAGCCAACGGAGCCATCATATTTGGGTTTCGAGCAGCAGAGAAGGAGCTTAATTTTTATGCACGTTTTGTTCTACAAAGAAGCTCGAAGAGATCTAATGCCTGGAGATTGCTTCTGAGTAATGCGAAGATTCCAAGTTCTTTCAATACATATTGATTCAATCCATTGTGATTTGTTTTTGTAGTGTTTACCACTTGGGTATTCTCTATCTTCTCTTCCATCTCCTATCTCTACTTCCTTCTACTTTTGATCCCTGGTGGATTCGACCTTTCGACAAAAACCCCTCCGACAATGTATACGTCCACAATGGGTTTACACAGCCAGCCATCATAAACTTCTCTATTTGTATTTATGATAGTCAAAATTCAACATATTTAGAGTATGGATTGACGGCATTCCACCTTCTTCATTAAACTCAACAAGGATGCTTGTCAAAATTTGTAAGCAGTGATGGCAGAAAACTTTGATTTCCCACACAAAGGTTTCGTCTTCTTGCTCAATCACTTTGCATCCTTTGCTCCACTAGATAAGCTTCCCCTGATGATATCTTTTCTCTAGATATGGGTGCTCCAAATAAGGGATTAACCGCTCCATCAACCAATTTAAGCTCTCCTTCAGGTCTTAAATCAGCCCCAACATGGACCTGCAATGCATTTAGCGCATTAGCATACTAAAAAATAATAAGGTTTAATCTTATTAAGATTAATCTTATTCTTAAATTCCACTCCCTATAGATCATCCAATAAAGCCGTAAACTTATTTTTACCTATCCTAACTACCTTGTAAGGGCCATTCCATCTAGATTCCAACTTCCCTGGAAATAGCTCCCTATGTGCATCGTAGTATAGAACTAACTGTCCTTTTTTAAAGGTATATTTCTTCGCTTTTTGATCATGCAACCGCCTGATCCGATGCTTAGCCACTTCCTGGTGCAACAAACTCTACAATTTGAGCTCATCTAAGTAAGCTATAGTCATAAAACGCTCGAATAGGGCATCCTCATCACCCAAATAATGTTGATCGCGAATCTTATGGTCATCAACTCAATTTCTAAGGGCAGGACACACTCCTCCCCATAAACTAATTTGAACGGGGTGCAGCCAGTGGCTCATTTAAACGTCGTGGTTATACGCCCATACTGCCATATATAATTTGTATCACAGTCCCATTTCTTTTTGGAGACTATCTTGGATAGGATACCCACAAGCTGCTTATTGGTACTTTCAACTTGCCCATTTGCTTGCGGATTATAGGGAGTCGTCTTGTTATGCTTAATTTTCCATGCTTCAGTCAGACTTTTAATCACGTTGTTTAGGAAGTGAGTTCTATGGTTTGATACTATTTCCTTTGGTGAACCAAAACGACAGATGATCTGCTCAAGTAGGAAACTGGCAGTCTCTTTTGCATTGTCTTGCCTCGTCGCCTGTGCTTCTAACCACTTTGTAAAGTAATCAGCTACTACTATAATGTATCTTTTCTGAGTAGAAGATGATAGGGTAATAGGACCCACAAATTCAATGCCCCACTTCTCAAATGGAAGGGTAGCCATAATCGGAGTAAGTGGCTGCTTCCCATTCTCTCTACTGTCATGTCTTTGACATGTATCACATCTCTTAACATACTCAAATGAATCCTAGAAGATGGATGACCACCAATTTTGATATGCCCAACTTTTGACTAACAAAAGCTATTGGATGGTACCACTTTTCCTCCCAAATTTGGGCCAAATAGCAACTGATGCTATACATGGTTGCTACTGAAAATATATAAAACATTTCGCCCCTTTTAGGTGCTTTTAAAATAGGTGCTTTGGTAAGCTCCTACTTCACATCGTCAAAAGATACTTTGCAAGCATCACTCTATGCAAACTGACAACAAAAGGACAATAGGTTCGTCAATGGCAACGTTCTTTTTGCCAGGGCATTGATAAACCCTCGATAATACCCTATCGATGTGAGTGAAAGCTATATGCACTTCCTTTGGATTACGTGGCGGACTCATGGTGACTATGACCTTGATCCTTTTAGGGTCAATCCTCGCAATCCCTACTGAACTGACCACATGACCTAACAATAGCCCATAAGGCACTCCAAAGATGCACTTACAGGGGTTGAGAGCTATGCAAAATTGTCTGCAATGCTTAAAACACTTCCACAGAATAATCAACTGCCTTTCTCTTGTGGTGGCTTCCCCCAGGTCATCAATGAATACTTTCAACTCCTCTGAGGAGATGTCACCAAAGGTCTTGTTGGCTATTCTTTGCCATGAACCAAGTGCATTACATAAACCAAATGCCATCACATGGTATGCAAAGGTACCGAAGACAATAATAAATGTCAATTTCAGCTTGTCTTGCTCAGCAATCGCCATTTGGTTATACCCTACAAAGCAATCGATAAATGAATATATTTTCCTACCCACTATTTAATCATAAATTCGGTCAATAAACAGCAATGGATATTAATCTTTAACAGTCTGCTTATTCAGCTCTCTAAATTCTAAAGTCAGATTTGATTATTCTTCTTCTTTCTAATCACAACTGGTGAACACCATTCAGTATGCTAAACATGGAAGATCAAACCCACTTTTCGCAACTTTCAAAGCTTCAGCCCGTTCCTTAGTTCAAAAGGCATATGCCTTACTTTCTGACATATGGGCCAACTTCCTTCCTTTAGAGGAATGCTATGCACAGCTAGAGACTGGGAGGAATGCCTCTAAGTAAATGTCGTGGAACTCTTGAATTAAGGACACATATCTCTCTCTCTCTTTCGAACTGAGCATGGAACCTAATTTGATTGGTTGTGAATCGTTTGGCATACCAAGGTCCAGCTCAATAACGTCTGCATCTCTTATTTGATCTTGAGGCTCTATCGGCTCATTCAATGCTATTTGATAAATGTCCTCTATAGTGGACCCTTCTTTAGATCCATCGCTCAATGACATCTCACTACTAGATGGATCATCTACTGTTTCTAGTTTAGTAGAGGATAAAGGAGCTCTCTCACTCTAAGGAGACTCAAGGTAAGCATCCACTATTACAGGATTGGCACTTTTGCCTAGAATCACTCGACTAGCGGTATATCGACTTGACAGTCTGTTCATAAAATCCATGGCCTGCCTAGCAAAACTTGATAGCTAGAACGCCTTACAAACCTTATCACCCTAAAGTCCATATTGCATTTCACACTTGCAACGGTAATGTGGACTTTAGTGATGCAACCTTCTGGTTGCTTTAAACTGTTCATCAGCCATCCTAAGAAGTGTGGAGTTGTCTTTTTGGATTTCTAGACCTAGCCTCTCCATTAAGTCTAAACTCATGATATTGATAGAGAATCCAGTGTCCACGATAGCATGCTCCACTAATATTCCATCCACCTATGTTGGAACCCTGGGACAATGCTTTTCAGCATGATTGAACCAATCTTCTCCCACTTGTGCTATGCCCAAGGGTTTTACAATATACCCAATATACATGATTTTCTTGAATTCCTTGCGTACTGTTGGAGACAATTTAATCAATTGCAAGAGATTCACGTCTGGTTTAACTTTGCAAACAGAACTTGCTAGATCAAAGTCATGATAGTTAGCCAAAGTTCTCTTCTCTCGCCAAACCATTCTCTCCTTTGGTCTTTGGATTGGCTTTGGTGCCTCTTTTTTAACTTTGGCCTTTTTTCTTGGCAATCCTTTATCCTTCTCGAGATCAACTTTACTATCAAAACTGGCCTTAGAGGTCCACCTTCTATATCATGATGATTTAGAACTTACTTTCCCCTAACATCTTAATTAGGGTTTCCCTCGACAGGTTTTACAGTTCCTTTGTTACCCTCTTTAGTCTTTTGACCTCGTGTTACAACTCTTAGATTAGAAGTTTCAGCGTCATTAAAATGTACGGCCTCAATAAGGCTGACTCCACTACCATGAGGCAACTCCTCTACATTAGCCTTTCCTCTTTGCAGTATTTGTCTTGGTTCCTCATCTTGCTGGAGATTATTCTCTTGTGTGTGATGGTTAACTGGACATTGCAGTTTACTCCCTTGTTGGAGAGAACTGATCTTACTCCAACATGTAGTAGCTAAGTGGCCACACTTTTTGCAAATATCGCATTTGACATTTGAACAATTCCTAGGGAAATGTTGGCTGCCACACCACTTACAGTTGAATCTTGAGGGGGCACCCTCTTCAGGGCGTCAGCTCCCCATCAAATTTTGCTGCTTCTTAAGGAAATTGATGTCCACAGCTATTTGTCTATATTACTCAAAATCATATCGGTGTAGTGCTTCATCATGCCCTTAACTTCACCAAGGACATTAGAGGCACTTGAATCATAGCCGCGATAGTTTGTCTACCATCCCATCGGCCTAACCACTTGATTGGGAATCAATCACCCACTGACCTACTGGGACAACATTCGAGTTTGTTTCTTGGCCTCCACCACTTAGTGGGCTTGTTGAAAGATAAGCATAGGAACTCTCCATACACTAGAGAGAATAAGGGTAGCTAGGTGTAAATGGACTGGAAGACAGGGAAACCCTAACCCTAAGTCCTCCAGAGGCTATATAAATAGCCTAAAGTACACAATCAATGTAGAGGAGAGTGTACTAGTTGTACCTTGAACAACTGACTAAACAAGATCTTGTTCTTGTACTTGAGCTCTCTCTCTCCCTATTTTGCACACTCTTTCATGCTTCCAACTCTGATTTGCAACATGGTATCAGAGCCATCTCTGATCCTTCATTTTCCCTCAGCCTCTTTACATAGCTAAGTGCACAAGAAGAACTCTTGCCATCTCAATTACCTTCTTTTCCACCATATCCAGCTAGACCCCCTAACCTTGGAGGAGTTGGTGTGTGCAAAGGAGGTAGTATTAGCTCCTGATTCCTTCTAGAGACTTCATCCCCAACACAAGGCACTTCAGGAAAAGCACTTCAAATGCAGAGATTGGGCAGCCAGGAAGACGTCATTGCCAGAAATCGTGAATCCAATGCAGATTTCACTGCCTCCAACTTAGCTCTTGGCGCGGCTTGTAGTGGGTGCAATCGTGGCAGCTATCTTAGGGTTATTGTAGCCCCTACAATAAACCATCCTCACCTAAGAGGGTTTATCCTAATTCATCTCCTATAGCCTGCTGTGATAAAAACCCTAGTTGTGGGTCTCTTGGCAGCCATAGCTAGGTAGCTTCAAGCTTTTTCAACCTTCAAAATTTTCAATGTTTGGTCACTAATAGTGATTTTAATCACTAATTCATCTCTTCTAGAGTCTGTTGCTAATCTTGGAACTTCATTTTAGAGGTTCTTTTACTTGGAAGGTCATCATCAAGCTCATCAAGATCGACATCTACCATCTCTAGCAACAACATAAACTAGAGATGAGTGCTTGTAAGCATTAAGGCACATTGCTCAATCATTATTACTGCTGGTACTTACACAATTTGAGTTTTTTCATCAGAAAATTAAAACAATTAAGTGCTCCACTTAATTTTGTAAGGCTATGTGTACAACTATAAACACATATATCATCCTATCCTAAACTTGTATTGCATATCATGTGTGATTTTTTCAAGTACCCTAGTCAAAGAAATCAAAGGAATGAGTGTCATTGTACAAGCATTGAAATCATAGACCATCCTTGTCCAACACAAGGTTCATCTACTAAGACATACCACAAAGAGGAGCCCAAAGTCCAGTCTAAGTTCACATCATTGAAGCCTAACAAAACCATTAAAACTTGGAAGAAGATTGCACATAAGAAAGGACCACCAAAGTCATATTTTGAAATATTACATATGTATGATTTTCAACCTTTCTCCTCATTACAACTTTGATATCAATTGTTCGTAAGGGTGTCCTTGATTTACTTCCGCATTCAATGGCAAGGTTGTAAGGGACGAGACACTACCCTTGTTCTAATAAGTGGTAAGACCTTCCCAATGGCCACAACATATGCTGATGTCCATCCTCAAATTCAAAAATTTAATGGAAAATATTTCCATCCTTGGCAAGTCTTGGACAAATACAAAATCATGGAAAGAGGATACTGGCCCTTCATAAAAGGGACCAAAGTAATTGACCCTTCCAATCCCCTTGATGTAGAAGATGATGATGGGCTCAGGACATCATCATGATTCATTTAATAGATGAATCTTTAATTCATCACATTGACCAACTCTCAACTGCAAAAGAAAAGTGGGATGAGCTTGAAAGGCTCTATGGTGCTATAGGGAAGAACTCCAAGATATTTCTCAAGATTGATTTTTTAAGCTTGGAATACAAACAAGGAGAAGATCTAAGCAAGTTTATTTCACATATGAAGGGGCTTATGGCACATCTTGCCTCTGTTCAAGAACCCATCCATGATGAAGTTGCCATTGTCATCCTGCTAAAGTCTGTGAAGAAGGTTTTTTCAACCCTTGTGATTACCCTAACTAATATCCCGAATCCAACTTTAGCAAGTACCATACAATCATGCTTGGATGAAGAGAAGAGAAACCATACTGAAGGGTCTTCAGCATTTACTTCCCGTGAGCAAGTGTTAGTCCATATACAACTTCTACTAAGTGCTCCTTTTTCCACAAAAAGAGGCATATTGTGACCAAATACAATATTAGTGAGTTTGGGAATCTCCCAATTTCCATTTTGTGAATATTAAAAAGGTGACACCCAGATAACATGCCCATAAATTTTTCAAAACCATATGATATGACCTATCATTAGAAAGCGCTTGAAAAATGGAATCTATTGAGCTATAGAGCGCTCAATTTGGAATTATAGTGTTCAAGTTATGACATCCAAAGATTTGACCATGTGTCCCAAACTTATGGGAAATTTCCATATTCCCCAATATGGTGTTACCAACTGTTGGAAGAAATGTGTTGACAAAATGAAGTGCAATAAATGCAAAAAGACTGGGCATATCACTAGTAAGTGTCCTAGTGTTCCAGAAGTACCTAAGGAATTGGACGTCAACGTTGCCTCCCAATCCACAGGTGACCAACTCTTTTGAGACTGGGCATATCACTAGTAAGTGTCCTAGTGTTCCAGAAGTACCTAAGGAATTGGAGGTCAACTTTGCCTCCCAATCCACAGGTGACCAACTCTTTTGAGTCTTGTAACACTCTCTACCTATAACCTTTTCTTCTAGCCCGATTTATAAAGGCATCTAATTGAGAATTAAGGGGAGGCATCCTATTATGTTTTATCCAATGCCATGTGGCATTGAGGGGGGTGTTAAACTCTCCTTACATTGGAGAGGATAAGGGTAGCTAAGTGTAAATAGATTGGAGGATAGGGGAAACCCTAACCCTAACTCCTCCAGAGGCTATATAAACAACCTAAAGTACACACTCGTTATAGAGGAGTGTACTAGTTGTACCTTGAACAACTAACTAAACAAGATATTGTTCTTGTACTTGAGCTCTCTCTCTCTCCCTCTTATGCACACTCTCTCATGCTTCCAACTTTTATTTGCAATAGGGCCCATCTGAGTAGCCATAGGTATAGCCATACTAGGAGGAGCTGGTAACATAGGAAATTTTGGCATGATACTCCCTCTTCCATTTGCATTTAACATGGGGTCCCCTTGACTCCCGTTGGGCAGTGCCAAATTATTACCATTCCAATTTATCCTTGCTGCATAAGCCACTTGCAAGCATGACTCTACTCCTTCTCCTTGCGTAATAATAGTGTCAATGTCAGCCAAAGAAACACTACTAAGTTGCACCTAGATGTTGAAATCTAATCCATGTAGGAAATATTGTAATTGTGCAGCCGGTGGAATGGGGATACAAGTATTAAGTTTGCAAAGATCTTGCTTTAGTTTCTTGGCATATGCCTGAACATTCTCATTTGGCTCTTGGTGTGTAACATTCAAGACATGCAACCAATACTTTCCACCCCTCTCAGGAGCAAACTCTCTACAGAAGGCCGTGAAGATATGGTCAATGCTAGTTATGGTTATGGCCTCTAGATCGTGATACCATACTACTGCCCTTCCTTTTAATGTCATATTGAAGAATATCATTAAGTGTCCTTTGTCTTGGATTCAATAGTTGAACATGAGCATTTGAAACTCCTTATATGGAGTTCTTCATCTTCTTCTACTAACCCATGGAAGATGGGCAAAGGTGCTCCTAATGCCATAAATCTGGTGTTCATGCTGGAATTGCGATGGGTTGTGCCATGGCTACAACCGGATTGACAATAGGAGTTTGTGTAAGTAAAACTACACCCCCACTTGAAGTGGGTCGATTGATTGGAAGAAGGGAAGTACTAAGACTTCCTCTTGCACTCAAAGGGCTGCTTGTGACACTGAAGTTATTAGAACCACTACCGCTTATATGTAGCAGGCTGCTCCTTTGAGGAGAATAATGCCTTAGAATCTCAAATGTAAAATTTAGGGCTAATTGTGAACTTTGTACATATATAGTCTCATGAACAATTATCAAGGTCAAAATGGGCCTTGTAAGGATGTAAATTAATTATTAATAAAATCTTACTTAGATAAAAATAGAGAAATAAGGACATCCTATTAATTTTTTTTCTCTAATTTTAGGGTCAAATTAGCATTAAATAATTATGGCACATATTCCTTCTTTCTTTGTTCCATTTACTTTCATATTTAATAATCTTATTCCAAAGGATTTTTTATCAAGATCTCAAAAATGACATCCCATTTTCAAAGAAACTTGATCATAATCTCTAGATGCTCATTTTTCAATTTTTACTTATTTTTATATTTAGGAATACATATTTTCTTTGTTCTCTTCCTCCCCTAAGCACTTCTCTTTCTCTATGTTCTTGTGTGCCATTGGAAGAGTCTTGAGTTATCATGTTTGCATCATTAGTAGAAGCTTGAGATATCAATTCTATTTAAATGCATTGTTAAAGGTTTTAGAAATCTTACTCTTTTTATGTATTTGTATACCCTATAAGAAAAATCATTCCATGTCAATTGGATTGGAAGAAGAAAAAGAGTTGAGAAGTATTCGAATGTTAAGAATTTAAGGTTTGTAGAAGTAATTTTCATTCATACATGCCTTTCTCTTTATTTTCTTTCTTTCTCACTATTGCTCCTGCTCTTTTTATGTATTTGCCTGCTCTATATCTCTGCCCCTTCCCACATGTGATAAGGGGCATGAGGGCGGATCTTATAGATATAAACCTTTGAATTTTCTTAAAAATGAAATGAAAGGAATAAGTCAGCCATTATAATTAGCATTAGCATCACCTTCAATCGCTTGAAATCCAATGGCATCATGAACGAATAGTTCTACATCATTGACGGTATCGAATGCTTCATCATCATTGTCTTCCTTTTCTCTCACCACGCACAAGTCATAGCACCATTACAACTATCATCTTTGCTCTTGTCCTTATTACTAGTAGCCAATGTAGCATGCACACGCTCAAGAGTCATCAAGAAGATGGAAAAATGAATGAGGGAAAAATGAAGGGTTAATAGTGGTAAGAAAGGCTATACATGCCTTAATATGGAGACTAATAAACTAATCTTGGTACCTTTCTTGCCTAGCAACATGCTGCTGAAATAATTAGAGAGAGAGAGAGAGAGAGAGAGAGAGAGAGAGAGAGAGAGAGAGAGAGAGAGAGAGTAGTGGGAGGAGATGGGGATGTATTGGAAAAGAGAGGAAGAGGAGTAGAAGAAGAGGTAAGGAAGAACAAGAAGAGAAGGGAGAGAGGTAATAGAGAGAGAGAGAGAGAGAGAGAGAGAGAGAGAGAGAGAGAGAGAGAGAGAGAGAGAGAGAGAGAGAGAGAGAGAGAGAGAAGTGAAATAGAAGGAGAGAAGGGGTGATGTAGATGGAGGAGATAGGAAGAGTAGAAGAAGAGAGGAGGAAGAGAAAGGAGGAGTGGAAGAAGGGAAAAAAAGAAGAAGAGATACAAGAAGTGGAAGAAGAGAAGGAGAAAAAAAGAAGAAGAGAGACAAGAAGTGGAAGAAGAGAAGGAGAAAAAAGAAGAGAAGAAGATATAGAAGAAGAGGATGAGATAATGGGGAGAAGAAGGAAGAAAAGAGAAAATAGATGAAGAAGATAATGGAGGAGAAGAAAATAAGGGACGGCGGGCAAAAGAAGGGAAGAAAAGGAGGAGGAGGAGGAGAGAGAGAGAGAGAGAGAGAGAGAGAGAGAGAGAGAGAGAGAGAGAGAGAGAGAGAGAGAGAGCATTTCAAGCCATCCTTAGGTGTTTCCCAAGCATTACAGGGCAGTACATGGAATTTGGATTCATGCAAATTGATTATAGGTCATACCAAGTTTCCTTTAGCATATGCAAGTCCTATAGTACTTGTTATATGGTTTCGACACTTTATACAAGGCCTACAAGTGGTTTTATCTCTGGCCATGGCTATTACAAGTTGTAAGACTACTTTGAATATCCATTAAAAATATTCCCATAATTCTATCAATAGTTTGATATATCATCTCAAGGAGCTCATCCTTGGCTTAGATTTGAATGAAAAGTACATGTTTATATATCAAGATCAAAAGATGTAGCAATTTTTGAGACAATAGGTCTACTTAGATAGCACTCAAAAATTGCAAGAAGCATGGATAAGAATAATACTAATTATTACATTCATCAATGAATCAAAGAGTCTAGAAATTCTATGGTTGAGCACTCACGAGAGGACTATAATTACAAGTCTCAAGAGTATGGGACATATAATGCAAATAATGCCACTTTGTGCAACCATGAGACATGACATTTGGTCAAGCACCTTAAGTTAGTATCCAAAATTGATCAAATGATGAAAAAAATGGCTCATTCAAATGTACAATCCAAAGAGGCTATCAATCACATGACCAATCCACAAAGGACTCTTTGAATAAGCTAACGCCTCAAATATCACAACTTGTAGTAGTGCAAATGGCTAATAAAGAGAGTAGGGATGAGATAATACAATAATTTCACCCTCTAAATTTAAATTCTCACCTTAGAAATAATTGGAGGAAAATGGATTCCTAACAACAATTATGAAATTGGTGAACTATCTCATAGAAATAAGGAGCCCATTGCAAGTATCCATGCAACAATTCCTCAATAAATAAGGATATAGCAAGCAACATGGAGATTTTAGACAACTTGTCAAAGGCGTTCCTCTAACAATTCAATCCCCACAATGGAAGTTACTTGGATAAGCATCCAAAAACTTCTACAAGGAAGCAAGATTTTGTTGAAAAAGAGCTTCGTGGGATAAGATTGTGTTGACCAAATACCCTGGGCAGTTAGCTTTCCCACTTGATTTAGAGAAATGGACATATGACATTGAGTCCTACTTCAAAAATTACTCGAGGTGAGATGATCAAAAGATTCATTTCGCTACACTTCACCTAGAGGGATTTGCACATACATTGTGGAGGTATGAAGAGAGAAAACAATCATATTTATGGTTGCGATGACTCTAAGGTTTAGATGGCCTAGGTGTTTATGTCTCTAGTTGAGAAGGAGAAATAGCTAGAAGATGGTACCAATTGGACCAAAGAAGCATGATGGTAGGAGAGTATACTAATCAATTTTTGAACTTCACAATGTATATGGATAGTGTGAAGGATGATGTCAAGTTGCGTAAGTACATCTATAGTTTGGAGCCACACTCTTCTAGGCAATAGAATTGCTAAGTAGTATGCTCCAAAATATAGAAAGAATGTTAATATATGAGCTATCATTTGGATAGCTTAAGTTTGCAAATAAGAAAGGTCACTTTGGAGGAAACTTTGGTGGCTCAAGCATGTCATTTAGCAATCTTAAAGTTCCTATATATCCACCTTTCAATGCAACAAGATAGCAAGGCAACTTTACGATAGCAATCAACCCCAAAAGTAAGAGTAAGCAAGGATATAATAGACCACATAACACTTTTAGCAAATCTAGATAGAAATTCATTCCCATGGATCTCTTTCAAGAGAGGAAAGAAAAATACATGTGCTTTAAATGAAGGGAAAAATATTTAGCTCATAATGCTTCAAAATATGTCTACAAGAACACAAAGGCAAAGAATTATATTATGATTGTTCTTGAGGATGTGGAAGAAGAAGAAAATGAGGATCCAACTATTATATGCATGCAAAATGAAGATCATTAAGAGGATTTTGATCAAGAGTAGTTTTATGACCCTTTGGATGGCTTTTCTTTTGACCTAGGTGGGGGCCTAAATACACTCCAAATTTAGGGTAGTATCCATTGAAAATATGTCTTTATTTTGATATACAATGGTGTTTTTTTATAGCTTTGTGAAATATATTAGCCATTGATAGATTAGATTGTTTTTCCATTGATTTATAGTAACCCATTAAGATACATGTAGCAAATGGAGAAGAGGAAATCAACTTCTAAGTGTGCTCACAAGTTCCCATATATTTGGCCAAAAATTATGATATATAGGTGAACTTGATTGCTTTGAAAATGGACCCCATAGATGTAGTATTAGGGTTTAATTGGTTGATGACATTGGGCAATATTATTATGGATTTCTCAAAGCTTTACCAGAGAGTTTGTTAGTGAGGGACAACTCATCTGTTTGTAGGGAATCCATAGTAAATCTGATTTTCAACCTATCACTGCAAAGTATCTCAAGAAGGAGTTTAGAAAGCACTCTAAAATATTTTTATTGCACATAAATAAAGAGTTATTAGATAAATTCAAAGGATTACCCAATAATTGAGTATTAAAGACTCTTCTTAAGGAGTACAAAGTCTTATTCTAGGTGCCTACACCTTTACCTCCTAGAAGAGTATTTGATCACCCCATAGATTTGGAGCCTCACTCAAAATCAATGAATAATCCATCCACATCTTATTCAAATATGAGCATGAAGAAGTTGCCAAGAAAATCAAGGAGTTATTAGAGATAAAATCCATTGAGCCTACTTCTTTACCCTATACCTCACTGGTCTTGTTGGTCAAGAAGAAAGATGTTCCTTTCATGATGTGCATTGATTACATGGACCTCAATACGATCACAGTAAAGAGCAAGTATCAAGGAGGGGGCAAAGTATTTCAGAAACATAGACTTGAGGTTAGGCTACCATTAGATTTTTATGAGAGAGGGTGATGAGATTAAAATAGACTTTATGACTTATCAAGGGCTCTACCATTTTTTGGTTATGCCATTTGGGTTGCCGAGCCACCTTCTAGAGCTTTATGAATAAGATACTGCAACCATTCCTCTTCAAATTTATCTTGGTATTGTTTGATAATATCCTTATTTAGAGTAGATCATTGGAACATCATCTATTGCACATGAGGAAGGTATTTGATGTGTTGAGACATCAAATACCTTCCTCATTGGAAGGTATTTGAGGAAGATCATTGGAATATTTAGAGTAGATCATTTGAACATCATCTATTGCACATGAGGTAGGTATTTGATGTGTTGAGACATCACATGCTCTTTGCTAAGGAGAGAAAGTGATCTTTCATGTAGAAAAAGGTGGAACATAGGACACATTCTTAGTGAGGAGGGAATCAAGGTTGATCTTAAAAAGGTAATGTGGTAGAGATTGGCCACCAACCTACAAATACTACTTTCTTTTGTGGACTTCTTGGTCTATCATCATCATTCTACCATAGATTTATTGAGCATTATGTGACTATTATAGCCCCTTTATCTAATAGACTCAAGAATGAAGCTTTCTTTTGTGATGCCATTGCACCTAGAAGCTTCAACTAGTTGGAGGATTTACTTACTTATACCCCTATCTAAGGAGCTTACCTTACTTATACCCCTATCTAAGGAGCTTACCATCCATTGTGATGCTAGTGAAAGAGGTATAGGTGCATCTTACTATAAGATCATGGAGTTATTGAATTTGAGAGTGTGAAGCTTATACAAACAAAGTGGCGATGAATATTAATGACCAATAAATGTTGACTATTCTCTATGCAATAATCAAATGGCACTATTATTTGTATGGTAGTCAATTCAGAGTTAAGAGTAATCCCAAGGCCCTTAAGTATTTCCTCTCCCAATCAAATCTTGTTTCTAAGTATTATAGATGGATGGCTACACTATAGAACATTGACTTTGACATTACCCATATCAGGGGAAAGGATAATATAGTGGTTGATTCTCTTTCTCAAATGTGGACTTGTAAAGTTTTAGCTTTTATTGAGCTTCATTGGATTAAAGGGTTGCAAGAAGGTTATCTTTTGGATCAAGAACCTAATCATGTATTTTAAAAATTCCAACAAGGAATAATTAAAACTCTCATTGTTTGTTTAGAAATGATCTCATTTGGTTTAACTACAAGATTGTCATCCCTTACACTTCTTGTTTTAAGTAGAAAATCATGAAAGAGATGTATTCTTCATCAACAAGTAGACACTTAGGTGGTGTATCCAAGACCTATGATAATATTTCTAAGAGTTTTCATTGGAAGGGATTATGGAAGGATGTGAAAGACTATGATGCATTCCATGACAAAAGAATAAAGACAACACTCATAAGCCATGTAGTTTATTGCAGCCCTTACCTATCCCTAAAGGAAAGTGGAAATACATAACCATGGATTTCATTACTAGCTTTCCTAGGACTAAGAAGGGATACAATAATATCTATGTGGTGGTGGTTAGACTCACCAAGGAAACTCATTTCATTCCCATGAAGACTCATTTCATTGTATCACAAGTGGGCAATAAGTTCATGGAGTGTATCTTTAAATTGCATGGATTACCATAGATCATTATTCATGACAAGGACTCTAAATTTATCACAAACTTTTGGCAAGCAAATTTTAGTTCAATGGTCATTAAATTAGCTTCATCTATAGCTTACCATCCTCAAATTTATGGCAAAAGAGTCAATAAGTGGTTGGAAATTTATCTTAGGCATTTTTTTCATAATGTAGATAGCATGTGTGGGACTCATGGCTACACTTGGATGGGTTTCCTATAATAAATCTATCTATTCTAGTATTGGTGTTTCTCCCCTTAAGGCCTTATAAAATTATAAAGTGTCCCTTTCTATAGTTCTATTCACTGAGAAGATTAATCTTTATGGAACATAAGAGTTAGAACTTATGAAAGCTCTGCTTTAGCCATGCAAGTTGAATCTTTAAAAATCCCAAAGATCAGTTGAAGCTATATGGTGATAAGAAGAGATGCCCTATGGAGTGTGAAGAAGGTGAGTTAGTATTGTTGAAAGTATCTAAGTCTCAATATTCCACTTTGATGGATGGTTGAAGTAAAAAAAGAAGCTTTTCTCCAAATCTATCATTGAGTATTTGATCAAATGGAAGGGTTACCACTTGAGGAGGCTACTTGGAGGCCAGCATCCATATTGAACAAATTGGTTGCTACTTAGTTATAGCTAGCTTTGTAATACTACTGATAGTACCAAGACAACATTTTACTTTTTAATAGATTTTAATTCGTCCCTGACTTAAAGTGAATAGCAACTTACATATCCTAAAAGTACTACAAAAGAGCTTCATTTTGACATGTAGTACACCTCATTTAGATAAGTTTATCAAAAGTTATCCTTGATTTTGTCTAGCAAGGTTTGTTTTACACAACACATTATCTACTAGATGTAAATATCTTTTCATGAAGATTTTGTGGCCAATAATTTCTTTTGAAGACATCTAGATATGTTCATCAAAGAGGCTTATACTTTAGTCTTCATTTCAACAAATATTTTGAGTTTTCCCAAATATTTTTGTATCTTTTGTACTAAAAAAAAGTAGTACTTTGCCTTACCTATGATCATTACAACCATTGTAATGAATCCACTTTTTCTTTTAAGAGCAAAAACCTTTGGATAGGGATATAATGTAAAGGACTAAGAATATTTAATATTTGGGAAAAATAAACTATCAAGTCACATTGACTAGGTATAAGATGTAAGGGACTTGCATTTTTTTCATCATTCATCAATAACCAAAGCAATCTCTTCATCTTTCCTTTTCTTGCTTATTTCATGGCTTCCCTCTCCTTCTTTCTCTCATTCTAGTATTTCTCTCTTCTTGTTAGTATTTATCTCTCCTCTTTTCTCTCTCATTTCCACTCCTCTCTTTTGTCAATTCTCCTTCTTGACACAAATACAAAGCATTCATACAAATTTGATGCATTACATTAACTATAAGTGCTCCTCACAAATTGCAAACTTCCATTCTAACTCAATGCATTTCATATCAACTTTGTGATACACATCAGCATATTCTTCCTTGCAATCTTAAAGCATCAAGTAATCTTAAAGGATGTAGAAAAAAAAAAGACAGTACACTCTCACCTAATATAATGCATTAAAGTTTTTTGATCGAGTATTAACCACAATATTGAATATTCACAAGTTCTTTAGATTGACATTAGTGACCTTAGTTTGAAAAAGTATCTATGTGACTTGAGTTCTTTATTAGCTACATATCAACTTGTTGAAATAGCTCATGTTAGAAATTATATAAATAATTTTCCATACTATAAATATAACATATCCTTAAGAAAATAGCAACACTCTAAATGCAATGAATCCTCTAGTTTCACAGGTGGTATTATTTATAATCCATAGAAATGCATACAAAGAAAATGGCATTAGATAATATAATTGATATTGTTATATAGGATATTTTGTTGTCTAATATAGGCTTACTATGCTTTTGTTAGTCATGTGCTATATGATAGCCTAGGTGAACATTGAACCATTACATTAACATCTCATTCATACTGAGATATTTGTTTTTTCCAAAATTTAAATAATATCTTACCTTAAAGTAAGAAATGTCAAAACATTTTAAAACCAAGGGAATTCTTTGATACCTTAAATTAATTTCAAATCTTTTTCCCCTTTACATTTGTAACATCACAAGGTATTGAACATGTGAAAAGTTCATAGAAAAATCTTCTAGATCATACTTTAGGTAAATCACACGAAATGTTAAAATACTCCATCATGGTGGCATCCTTCCTTAAGAATCGATACTCATCTTACTTTGTGTAAATAAGAAGCATGTCCATGTCGTCTTGAAGGTTGGTCCACCCTAGCCATTGCCTCCAAGACAATGACCTAGAAACTATGTTAAC